>NC_057809.1:244062772-244146331 GCF_018294505.1 Triticum aestivum
GCGCACGGTGGAACAGTGCGCCATTAGTAGTTTTGCAAAAAAAGGAATAAAAAATATAATAAAAAACAACATTAGTGGCGTACTTTCCGTCAGGTGCGCCATTACTAGTTACAACTAGTAATGGCGCACTGTGTCTGGATGCGCCATTAGTATGTTTAGACAGGCGCACTAGTTCAAAAAAAAATTTGATACTAATGGCGCACCCTGGGCCAGGTGCGCCATTAGTAGTTTCAACTCTAATGGCGTATCAGAAGGTGGTGCGCCATTAGTATATACTAATGGCGCACCCCTTGTCTGGTGCGCCATTAGTGTCAATCCCATCTATAGCCCTTTTTCTAGTAGTGTTTGCGGTGTGTTTGTTGAGACTGATGAATTGTGGGTTTATGATCAAGTTTATCTATGAACAATATTTGAATCTTCTCTGAATTCTTTTATGTATGAGTGGTTATCTTTGCAAGTCTCTAAAAATTATCAGTTTGGTTTGGCCTTCTAGATTGATCTTTCTTGCAATGGAAGAAGTGCTTAGCTTTGGGTTCAATGTTGCGGTGTCCTTTTCCAATTACAGTAGGGGCAGCAAGGCACATATTGTATTGTTGCCATCGAGGATAACAAGATGGGTTTTTCATCATATTGCATGAATTTATCCCTCTACATCATGTCATCTTGCTTAAGGCGTTACTCTGTTCTTATGAACTTAATACTCTAGATGCATGTTGGATAGCGGTCGATGTGTGGAGTAATAGTAGTAGATGCAGGCAGGAGTCGGTCTACTTTTCTTGGACGTGATGCCTATATACATGATCATACCTAGATATTCTCATAACTATGCTCAATTCTGTCAATTGCTCAACAGTGATTTGTTCACCCGCTGTAAAATACTTATGCTCTTGAGAGAAGCCACTAGTGAAACCTATGGCCCCCGGGTATATCTTCATCATATAAATCTTCCAATACTTAGTTATTTTCATTGCTTTTATTTTACTTTGCATCTTTATCATAAAAATACCAAAAAATATTATCTTATCATATCTATCAGATCTCACTCTCGTAAGTGACTGTGTAGGGATTGACAACCCCATATCGCGTTGGTTGCGAGGATTTATTTGTTTTGTGTAGGTGCGAGGGACTCGCGCGTAGCCTCCTACTGGATTGATACCTTGGTTCTCAAAAAATGAGGGAAATACTTACGCTACTTTGTTGCACCACCCTTTCCTCTTCAAGGGAAAACCAACGCAAGTGCTCAAGAGGTAGCACCTCGCCCCCGGCGGCACCCACCACGAGAAGAAGCGCCGCCACGGTCGGCCAAGGTGCGCCCGCGCCCCCGAGGAGCCCCCACAGGGGTCACGACATGCTTGCGGGGGTGGCCTCGTCCTCTCTTGGGAGGTGGCGAGTCAGTTCCCACCTGGGGGGCCTTCCCCTCCTCGGTAGCGGATAACTTCCTCATCGACAACATAAGGAGCTACAGCAAGATGGAGAGACAAGAAAGAAGAAGAAGAACAAGAATAAGAAGGGGACTGCAAGAAGACAGAGATGAGCAAGGGGGTCTCCGCCCCTCCCCTCATTTATAGCCGGAAGGAGGCCAACCGCCAACCTCCATGATCGTGCATAATGATGGTTTTCTCTGCATGCAGCAGGGTCCCGTCAAGTTGAATGGTTGACAAGGCAGCATGGGGAAGCGGAGGCGCCCACATCCCATTAATCGCCACGCATCAACTGAGGCCGCAGGAGGTTAGGGCCCGCGGCGCTTCGAACTTGCCCTTTGGCTTTGCCTCAAAGCCAAGTACGAGCACGCCTTGGGCTCGAGGGCTACTGTCGGCATCCTGGGAACGGGGGTACCTTGACTTTCCTGCCTGCGGCCCACGATGTGGCTCCATCGACGGCCCGGTACGGCCCAGCTTCAGCAACAACAACCCAAGACCCTCGTGTGGGGCCAAGCATCGAAAGGTGGGCTACACCAAGGCCTCATTGGGGGCAGCCTCACTAGGCTGGCTCCCGAGGAGCAGAGATATCAAGGCGAGGTGCACCTCGCAAGGTTCACATGACGTGAGCCATGACGACCAAGGCTAGGTGGGTGCCAGTGGGCGTAGTGTACCAGTTTCCCCTTTGGTGCCAAGGAGGCAAGCGCAGGCGCAGACTCCCGAGGAATCAAGCAAAGGTTTCCATATCGGGGAAACAAGACCGAGACCGCCAGGACGTCACGATGGAGGTCATCGCGGAGCCCAACTTGGCGTCACCACCAGAGGCTTTCGCAGGCAAAGACTACTTTTGTTGGGATAACTTGTACTCGTTGTCCCCCTTCAAATTTGGCCATTGTGGGATCCCTTCCCGCGTTGCATTTGGGAAGAGGACCAAGGCCACTATAAATAGGACTTAGCCACCACCATAGAAGAGGACGGATCATTCAGATCATCCTCTCACCCAATAGCTCATCGAGCTCAAGAACACCTCACCTCCTGAGGCTATTCAACCACTATACTAGTTCATCCTCGGCCCCTCGAGGCAATCCACCACAAAGCTGGAGTATGGTATTACACCGCAAGGTGGCCCGGACCCGGATAAACCACGGTGTCTCTTGTCCCTTGGGTTCGACGAATTAGGCCTAAGAATCAATTGAGCAGGCAGATTGGTGAGGTTCTTCGCATGCACCCCAGTGTTCGAACCTCTCAAGGGTCTGTGGAACCCCAGATCCGACAACCACTCCTCGGTCTACCCGCGTGGCCTTTTCTTTTAGTCTACCTAGCCATCTAATCAACTGCCCACAGGCCACTTCTCCCATTTACTTGTCCATCGGGAACCGATTTTCCTCGGCTTCTTCACCTCTCCTTTATATTCATTTGCATCCAAACCCCACTGCATTCACATTGTTTTAACCACTTCTCATACTCCTAGAGTAATTCCGAAGCCCCTTTAAATAATCATCTTCTTCAGTTAGACTAGCCATCTAATCCTAATTCTCCAAACCATAGCCCTCCGGTCCAGCGGTTCCAAATGGTGAAAGAGATCCAAATGCAGGTTTTTAGCGTCCAACATGTCCTCGTTGAAGGCTTGTTGAGCATAGTTTCCATTGTCACCGACCACCCAAGGGTTGTTCGGAAGTGAATCAACAATGTATCCAACTCCCTCCAAAAGGTAGAGATGAAGGTCATCGGTCTCGAGGTAGAGTACACGGAGCATGCCACTGGGAAGATCCAACGCGCCTCCGTCCTTTAGCTATGCCTCGGAGATGATGTTTTGGTGTACGACATCATACACGCGCCCTCCATACCAGGTGAGCTCCACGATTTCTTGTCTCGGGGGGATGTATACTTCCGTGGGGCAGCCGTCGAACGGGACAAATAGAAGCTGGCGTCGTACAACCTTGATTTGAAAAGCATCACTGACCTACAAACCAGAATCAAAATTCCTATAGAAGATTGTGACAAACAGACACCATCCCTATTGGACGTAACAAATTTTATGCTCGGTACAAATCTTCAGAAGGGTGATGACACGCTGGCATTAATTTTGTCTGGATGGGAGAATTATCCCTTGACGTACGAGCGGGTAAAATATGTTGCCCTCGATGCCCGTGTGAGTTTCGAAATAGCTGTAAGGTCCAAAGAGCTTGTTGCGAAGCCGTCTCCCACAGAAAATGAGAGGAAGAATACGAAGAAGAAGCTGCACCAGCAGCAGGGCATTATGGATGGATGAACTATTTCCTCTCTTGTAAAAAAATTTCCTCTCTGTGTATGTTGATATAAGTGAACTATTTCGATGGTGTGCATGTCTTTGGAAGAAGTAGCAGTGTAGGTCCACTTTACTATAAGGACTATTTATCCCCCTAGCTTTCTCTACTACGCCTTCCAGTGATCGGTATACAATGCATGTGTCAGTAGACATGACAGCTTGTCCATGGAAGTTGAACTACGGCGACCATCACGTTCCATGCACTGGCACTCGCGATTCCCACGACGCCACTCCAACCCATGGCACCACATCCCCCGACGTGGGCCTCACCCCTCTCGGCCGCACCGCCCCTCCGCCTTTGTGTGCATGACATGTGGGCCAGCTGAAATGCGGCGAGCTTCAAGTTTCTACCACGGCCACACGTGATTCCCACGACGCCGCTCGAACCCATGACACCATACGTCCCCCGACCTGTGGCTCTGTCATGCCCAATATGCGACTCTATCCTAAAGTAACTCGAAGGTCCCACCAAGGATAGAACCACATATTCACACGCTTTTGCAAGGTGGATATCACTACACGTACCATTACATAATAGTTAGGGATGCATACAAGGCATACAAATGCCGCAAGAATACATGAATAAATCATACAAGAGAAATGATAACCCACAAGTATAGGGGATCACAACAGTTTTCGAGGGTAGAGTATTCAACCCAAATTTATTGATTCGACACAAGGGGAGCCAAAGAATATTCTCAAGTATTAGCAGCTGAGTTGTCAATTCAACCACACCTGGAAAGTTAATATCTGCAGAAAAGTGTTTAGTAGCAAAGTAATATGATATTAGTGGTAACGATAGCAGAAGTAATAGTAGCAAAAGTAATTTTGTTGGTGTTTTGTAGTGATGATAACAATAGCAACGGAAAAGTAAATAAGCAAAGAACAATATATGGAAAGCTCATAGGCAATGGATTGGTGATAGAGAATTAAGCCGGATGCAGATCATCATGTAACAGTCATAACCTAGGGTGACATAGAACTAGCTCCAATTCATCAATATAATGTAGGCATGTATTCTGAATATAGTCATACATGCTTATGGAAAAGAACTTGCATGACATCTTTTGTCCTACCCTCCCGTGGCAGCGGGGTCCTAGTGGAAACTAAGGGATATTAAGGCCTCCTTTTAATAGAGTACCAGACAAAAGCATTAACAGATAGTGAATACACGAACTCCTCAAACTATGGTCATCACAGGGAGTGGTCCCGATTATTGTCACTTCGGGGTTGCCGGATCATAAAACATAGTAGGTGACTATAGACTTGCAAGATAGGATCAAGAACTCACATATATTCAAGAAAACATAATAGGTTCAGATCTAAAATCATGGCACTCGTGCCCTAGTGACAAGCATTAAGCATAGCAAAGTCAAAGCAACATCAATCTCAGAACATAGTGGATACTAGGGATCAAGCCCTAACAAAACTAACTCGATTACATGATAAATCTCATCCAACCCATCACCGTCCAGCAAGCCTAAGATGGAATTACTCACGCACGGCGGTGAGCATCATGCAATTGGTGATGGAGGATGGTTGATGATGACGACGGCGATGGATTCCCCTCTCTGGAGCCCCGAAAGGACTCCAAATCAGCTCTCCCGAGGGAGTTTACGGCTTGGCGGCGGCTCCATATTGTAAAACGCGATGAATCCTTCTCTCGTGTTTTTTCTCCCCGAACACGAATATATGGATTCAAGGTTGAAGTCGGTGGAGCTTCAGGGGGCCCATGAGGCAGGGGGCGTGCCCAGGGGGGCAGGCGCGCCCCCACCCTCGTGGCTAGGGTCTAGGCCCCCTGGCCTTGATTCTTTGCCAGTATTTTTTATTATTACCAAAAACAATCGCCGTGGAGTTTTAGGTTATTCCGAGAACTTTTGCTTCTGCACATAAATGAAACCATGGCAATTCTGCTGAAAACAACGTCAGTCCGGGTTAGTTCCATTCAAATCATGCAAGTTAGAGTCCAAAACAAGGGCAAAAGTGTTTGGAAAAGTAGATACGACGGAGACGTATCAACTCCCCCAAGCTTAAAACTTTCCTTGTCCTCAAGCAATTCAGTTGACAAACTAAAAGTGATAAACAAAAACTTTTACAAACTCTGTTTGCTCTTGTTGTTGTAAATATGTAAAGCCAGCATTCAAGATTTCAGCAAAGATTATAAACTAACCATATTCACAATAACTCTTAGGTCTCATGTTTACTCATATCAATAGCATTATCAACTAGCGAGCAATAATAATAAATCTTGGATGACAACACTTTCTCAAAACAATCATGATATGATATAACAAGATGGTATCTCGCTAGCCCTTTCTGAGACCACACAACATAAATGCAGAGCACCTTTAAAGATCAAGGACTGACTAGACATTGTAATTCATGGTAAAAGAGATCCAATCAAGTCATACTCAATGTAAACTAATAGTAATGAATGCACATGACAGTGGTGCTCTCCAACTGGTGCTTTTTAATAAGAGGATGATGACTCAACATAAAAGTAAATAGATAGGCCCTTCGCAGAGGGAAGCAGGGATTTGTTGAGGTGCCAGAGTTCGATTTTGAAATAGAGATGAATAATATTTTGAGTGGTATAGTTTCATTGTCAACATAACAACCAAGAGATGGCGATATCTTCCATGCTACACACATTATGTGCGGTTCCCAAATAGAACGGTAAAGTTTATACTCCCCCTCCACCAACAAGCATCAATCCATGGCTTGCTCGAAACAATGAGTGCCTCCAACTAACAAAAGTCCCAGGGTAGTTTTGTTTGCAATTATTTTGATTTGATTTGCATAAAGCACGGGACTGGGCATCCCGGTGACAAGCCATTTTCTCTGAGTGAGGAGCGGAGTCCACTCCTCTTGAGAATAACCCGCCTAACATGGAAGATACGCACAACCCTAGTTGATACCTGAGCTATTCGAGCTTACAAAACGGAATGTTTAGTTGAAGGTTTATAGTTTGGTACATACAAATTTACTTGGAACGGCAGGTAGATACCGTATATAGGTAGGTATGGTCGAAATTTCAGGTTCAGGTATCTTTCTTTTATTAGTAACAATATCATTCATGTACTTAGCACAAGGATTTATTTTAAGCATATCAGTCAAACGCATACGCAAAAAGATAGGTCTAATCATTTCAGAAAAGCGCTCAAAATCCTCATCATTCTTTCTCTTGGATGGCTTAGGAGGAAAAGGCATGGGTTTATGAACCCAAGGCTCTCTTTCCTTACTATGTTTCCTAGCAACAAAGTCTTTCTTATCATAATGTTGATTCTTTGATTGTGGGTTATCAAGATCAACAATGGGTTAAATTTCTATATCATCATCATTACTAGGTTGAGCATCAACATGAACATCATCATTAACATTATCACTAGTTTTATGTTCATTACCCAATTGTTTTGCAGCATCAGAAATAAAGATATCATATGGATTCTCAGGTGTTTCAGCAATAGGTTCACTAGAAGCATGCAAAGTCCTATCATTTTCTTTTTCTTCCTTTTAGAAGGACTAGGTGCATCTATATTATTTCTTTGAGAATCTTGCTCAATTCTCTTAGGGTGGCCTTTAGGATACAAAGGTTCCTGAGTCATTTTACCAGTTCTAGTAGCCACTCTAACATCATAGTCATTATTCTTGCTATTCAATTCATTGAGAAAATCATTTTGAGCTTTAAGTACTTGTTCTACTTGAGTGGTGACCATAGAAGCATGTTTACTAATGAGTTTAAGTTCACCTTTAACTCTAGACATATAATCACCCAAGTGTTCAATCAGATAAGCATTTTGTTTCAATTGTCTACCAAAATAAGCACTGAAGTCTTCTTGCATTACCATAAAGTTATCAAACTCATCCAAACATTGGCTAGCAAACTTAGTAGGAGGGATTTCAGCTTGATCATATCTATAGAGAGAATTTACCTTTACTACCTGTGTCGGGTTATCAAGAACATGTGTTTCTTCAATAGGTGATGGATTAAAACCATATATTTTCTCAACAGGCGGTAAATTAGGACCACATATTTTTTCAATAGGAGGTAAATTCTTAACATCTTTAGCTTTAATACCCTTTTATTTCATATATTTCTTTGCCTCTTGCATATCTTCAGGACTGAGGAATAGAACACCTCTTTTCTTCACAGTTGGTTTAGGAATAGGCTCAGGAGCTGACTCAAGAAGTGTCCAATTATTTTCATTTGTCAACGTATTATTCAATAGAATTTCAGCGTCATCCGGTGTTCTTTCCCTGAAAACAGAACCAGCACAACTAGCCAGGTAATCTCTGGAAGCATCGGTTAGTCCATTATAAAAGATATCAAGTATTTCATTTTTCTTAAGAGGATGATTAGGCAAAGCATTAAGTAATTGGAGAAGCCTCCCCCAAGCTTGTGGGAGTCTCTCTTCTTCAAATTGCACAAAATTATATATATCCCTTAAGGCAACTTGTTTCTTATGAGCAAAGAAATATTTAGCAGAGAAGTAATAAATCATATCCCGGGGACTACGCACACAACCAGGATCGAGAGAATTAAACCATATCTCAGCATCACCCTATAATGGGAATGGAAATATTTTAAAGGATATAAAAGCAGCGAGTTCTCTCATCATTAGTGAATAGGGTGGCTATATCATTTAATTTAGTAAGATGTGCCACAACAGTTTCAGATTCATATCCATAAAAAGGATCAGATTCAACCAAAGTAATTATATCAGGATCAATAGAGAATTCATAATCCTTATCAGTAACAAAGATAGGTGAAGTAGAATAAGCAGGATCATATTTCATTCTAGCATTCAGAGTTTTTTGTTTAAGCTTAGCTAATAATATCTTAAGATCACTTCTATCATTACAAGCAAGAAAGTCTCTTTTAGTTTCTTCATCCATAACATAGCCCTCAGGCACAACATGCAATTCATATTTATTAGGAGAGCCTTCATTATCACTTTCATCAATATTATCAGTTTCAATAATTTCATTCTCTCTAGCCCTAGCAAGTTGTTCATCAAGAAATTCACCAAGTGGCACAGTAGTATCAAGCATAGATGTAGTTTCATCATAAGTGTCATGCATAGCAGAAGTGGCATCATCAATAATATGCGACATATCAGAATTAATAGCAGAAGCAGGTCTAGGTGTCGCAAGCTTACTCAAAACAGAAGGTGAATCAAGTGCAGAGCTAGATGGTAGTTCCTTACCTCCCCTCATAGTTGAGGGATAAATCTTGGTTCCTGGATCTTTCAAGTTCTTCATAATGATAAGCAGATATAAATCCCAAGTGACTCAAAGAATAGATCTATGCTCCCCGGCAACGGCGCCAGAAAATTGTCTTGATAACCCACAAGTATAGGGGATCGCAACAGTTTTTGAGGGTAGAGTATTCAACCCAAATTATTGATTCGACACAAGGGGAGCCAAAGAATATTCTCAAGTATTAGCAGCTGAGTTGTCAATTCAACCAGACCTGGAAACTTAATATCTGCAGCAAAGTGTTTAATAGGAAAGTAATATGATAGTAGTGGTAACGATAGCAGAAGTAACAGTAGAAAAAGTAATATTTTTGGTGTTTTGTAGTGATGATAACAATAGCAACGAAAAAGTAAATAAGCGAAGAACAATATATGGAAAGCTCGTAGGCAATGGATCGGTAATAGAGAATTATGCCAGATGCGGTTCATCATGTAACAGTCATAACCTAGGGTGACACAGAACTAGCTCCAATTCATCAATGTAATGTAGGCATGTATTCCGAATATAGTCATACATGCTTATGGAAAAGAACTTGCATGACATCTTTTGTCCTACCCTCCCGTGGCAGCGGGGTCCTAGTGGAAACTAAGGGATATTAAGGCCTCCTATTAATAGAGTACCGGACCAAAGCATTAACACATAGTGAATAGATGAACTCCTCAAACTATGGTCATCACCGGGAGTGGTCCCGATTATTGTCACTCCGGGATTGCCGGAACATTACACATAGTAGGTGACTATAGACTTGCAAGATAGGATCAAGAACTCACATATATTCATGAAAACATAATAGGTTCATATCTAAAATCATGACACTCGGGCCCTAGTGACAAGCATTAAGCATAGAAAAGTCATAGCAACATCAATCTCAGAACATAGTGGATACTAGGGATCAAACCCTAACAAAACTAACTCGATTACATGGTAAATCTCATGCAACCCATCACCGTCCAGCAAGCCTACGATGGAATTACTCACGCACAGCGGTGAGCATCATGAAAGAATTTGTGATGGAGCATGGTTGATGATGACGATGGCGATGGATTCCCCTCTCTGGAGCCCCAAACGGACTCCAGATCAGCCCTCCCGAGAGAGTTTACGGCTTGGCGGCGGCTCCGTATCGTAAAACGCGATGAATCCTTCTCTCTTATTTTTTCTCCCCGGACACGAATATATGGAGTCAAGGTTGAGGTCGGTGGAGCTCCAGGGGGGCCACGAGGCAGGGGGACGCGCCCAGGGGGCAGGCGCGCCCCCACCCTCGTGGCTAGGGTGTGGGCCCCCTAGCCTTGATTCTTTGCCATTATTTTTTATTATTTCCTGGTCATTCCGAGAACTTTTGTTTCTGCACATAAATAACACCATGGCACTTCTGCTGAAAACATCATCAGTCCGGGTTAGTTCCATTCAAATCATGCAAGTTAGAGTCCAAAACAAGGGCAAAAGTGTTTGGAAAAGTAGATACGACGGAGACGTATCAGAGAACAACATCCGACTACGGATGAAATACAATCAAAAACTGAACGATATCCACCCTGCTAGCCCAGGCTGCCAACCAGGAACCTAACCCCAGATCGACGATGAAGAAGAAGAACTCCAAGACAAGCAAAACATCGCTCTCGTGTCCAGATCATCGCATAACCTGTACATGCAACTGTTGGTGTTGTAATCTGTGAGCCACGAGGACTCAGCAATCCCATTACCATGGGTATCAAGACTAGCAAAGCTTAAAGGGGTATGGAAAGGGTAAGTGGTGAGGTTGCAATAGCGACTAAGCAAAGTAATGGTGGCTAACATACGAGTACAAGAATAAGATGAGAAACTACGCAAACGGTCGCAAACTAGTAATGATCAAGAAGTGATCCTGAAGTACTTACGTTCAAACATAACCCAATCGTGTTCTCCTCTCAAAGTTCCCCGAAAGGAGACAATCACGGTTACGCAACACGGTTGGTGTATTTTAATTGAGTTTACTTCAAGTCCTCTACAACCGGATATTAGAAATTCCCATCTGCCACATAAACTGTGGGCAGAGCTCTTGAAAGTTTAAACCCTGCAAGGGTGTCCCAACTTAGCGGGACACCCGATCAGACTCGGAATCGCGATGCACAAGACATTTTGACAATGGTAAAACTAATCCAGCAAGACCTCCCGATGCACTGACCTAGCCTGATAGGAGTCGCACGTATCTCATTCTCAGGGTACACCGGATGGGCAAGACATCGGGTTGGCTGAGACCCTAGTTGCCTTGGGGTGCCGGACATCGCCCGGGGGGTTGATTAAGTCCACGGGGGTCGGCTTGTAACACCCACGATGCGGCTATATCTCCCACGTGTCGAGGCACGACTTAGAGGCATAACCGCATGGTGGTTTAGTAGCAAGTGGGGTAATCTTCACACAATCCCATGTACTGAATAAGAAAGGGATAAAGAGTTGGCTTACAATCGCCACTTCAGACAAATAAAAGTTAAACATACATCATCTAGAGTACAATCAAAGGTCTGACTACGGAACCAAAATAAAAGAAAGACAACCCCAAATGCTAGATCCCCGATCGTCCCAACTGGGCACCACTACTGATCAACCGAAAAAGGCACATAACACCGACCAAGATCTTCATCGAGCTCCCACTTGAGCTCGGATGCGTCACCTGCACTGGTATCATCGACACCTACAACTATTTGGAAGTATCTGTGAGTCACGAGGACTCAGCAATCTCACACCCGTGAGATCAAGACTATTTAAGCTTATGGGTAGGATAGGGTAGTGAGGTGGAGCTGGAGCAAGCACTAAGCATATATGGTGGCTAACATATGCAAATAAGAGCGAGAAGAGAAGCAAAGCAATGGTCGAGAAACTAGAAGTGATCAAGAAGTGATCCTGAAACTAATTATGTTCAAGCATAACGCAAGACCGTGTTCACTTCTCGTACTTCGCCGAAAAGAGACCATCACGGCTACACACGCGGTTGATGCATTTTAATTAAGTAAAGTGTCAAGTTCTCTACAACCGGATATTAACAAATTCCCATCTGCCACATAACCGCGGGCACGGCTCTCGAAAGTTTATACACTGCAAGGGTGTCCCAACTTAGCCCATCACAAGCTCTCACCATCAACGAAGGATATTCCTTCTCCCGAGAAGAGCCGATCAGTCTCGGAATCCCGGTTTCAAGACATTTCAACAATGGTAAAACAAGACCAGCAAGACCACCCGAATGTGCCGACAAATCTGATAGGAGCTGCACATATCTTGTTCTCAGGGGACACCGTATGGGCAAGGCGTCGGGTTGGCATAGACCCTGGTTGCTCAGGGGGCGCCAGACATCGCCCAGTATGGACCAACACTTAGAGAAGCACTGGCCCGGGAGGTTAAAAATAAAGATGACTCTCGGGAGCGCGACTCCCAAGGGAAAATTATAGGTTTTTAGGCAAATGTAAAACCAAGGTTGGGCCTTGCTGGAGGAGTTTTATTCAAGGAGAACTATCAAGAGATTCCCATAACACCCAACCGCGTAAAGAACGCAAAATCAAGGAGCATAACACCGGTATGACGGAAACTAGGGCGGCAAGAGTGGAACAAAACACCAGGCATAAGGCCGAGCCTTCCACCCTTTACCAAGTATATAGATGCATTAATTAAATAATAGATATTATGATATCCTAACATATCCATGTCCCAACATGGAACAAACTTCAGCTTCACCTGCAACTAACAATGCTATAAGAGGGGCTGAGCAAAAGCGGTAACTTAGCCAAACAACGGTTTGCTAGGAAGGTGGGTTAGAGGCTTGACATGGCAATATGGGAGGCATGATATAACAAGTGGTAGGTAGCACGACATAGCGGTAGAGCGAACAACTAGAAAGCAAAGATAGAAGTGATATCGAGGGTATGGTCATCTTGCCTGAAATCCCGCAAGGAAGAAGAAAGAGTCCATGAAGAAGACAAACGGACGTAGTCGAACGAATCCTCACAACTCCGGAACAGAACCCAAGCAAACGAGAGAAGCAACCCGGAAAGAAACAAGCAACATAGTAAACAACCATCACATGAACATGGCATGATGCACAATGAAGTATGATGCATGCCCGGTTTAATGAGGCATGGCATGGCAAAGTGCACAAACAATACTACAAATTAAATGGAGCTCAATATGCAACGAGTTGCATATTGACGAAACACCACATGACTTATTTAGTTCTCTCTCGTTTTTGTACCCAACAATATTAAATGTTGTTAAACATGGCAAGAGGTGAAGAATAATAAAACTACCTATCTAGGCAAGTTTAAATGAGGCCGGAAAAACAAGCAACAAGTCCGGAAAATCCTCATGTGCATATTGTAGATTTGGTACTATTCTGTCCTAAAGCATATTTTATAGTTGTTAAACATGCAAAGTAATGCCACCAAGTTATACTAAGCATTTTTCTACCACATTTACACATAAAGTTTATTAAATTTGGAGCTACGGTTATTTAGTTATGAAATAATTCATTTTAACATGGCATTATGCAAAATAAACACAAACATCATTTTAAACATTTTAAACATGGTTGAAAGTTGCATATTATGAAACTAGATGAAATTCTAAGCATTTTACATAGAAAGTTTATTTAGATTCGATGCACGTTAGTGAGATATGATATGCATGAACATGAGGGTGCAAACTGTAAAACATGTAAATGCTGGATAATAGAGAAATTTGCCAGACGGAAAAAATATGACGGGCTGAAACAGGCTGGGCCAACAGTGCACAGGGGGTTCAGGTGGCTGCTCACATCGGGCTGAGGCCCAGTCGGTGGAGAGGCTTGGCAGGCCGAGCATCGCTGGGCCTGGCAGCTGGGCCGGTGCCATGTGGCCTAGGCAGAGGGGTTCGAGTGCTCGGCGTTGTCCTCCCGACACGGGACGAGGCCGCCGCCGACGCCGGCGATGGGTCGATGGAGGGAGGACCGGAACGGGTGCAGCGAGCGGATCCACGGCGGAGGATGTCGGATCCGGTAGTTGGGGGCCCGGTCCGGGCAACGGTGGCGGTTGCGGAGCACGGGAGGCGACGTTCGGCATCCTGCAGGGGCACGGGGAAGGGCATGAGCGCCAAGGAAATAGAGGGAGGAGGAGGCACGACGGTGCTCATCTGTGGCTGGGTGGATCTCGGCGGCGCGCCGGCGGGGCTGAGCGGGCGGCGGCCCGGGCGCTCGGGAGGAGGAGAAGCTGCGGGAGGCGAGGAACGAGATCCGGGCGGCGGTTGCGGGCGGCGTCAGGCCCGACATGGCCTGGGGCGGGCTGCGGATGGGCCTCGCGGGCCTGGTGCAGTGGATCGGAGACAGGGAGGCGACGTGGCCACCCGCCATTGGCTGGAGGCGGCGGTTGGCGGCGGCATAGCGAATCGGAGCTCGCCATGTGGCGGGGACGCGGTGGCTGGCAACGGAATTCGAGAAGAAGGTGGCTGGCGGTTGCGGGGATTCCGAAGAGGAGGCTAGAGGTAGGTGGAGGGGGGGTTAGGGTTCCAAAATTGGAAGGGGAAGGAGATTATATAGACACATGGACTAGGTTAGGGGGATTTGGGGGCTTCCGGAGCGCTCCGATCGTGATCCGACGGCTCCAGACGGAGGGGAGGGGTTAGATTGGCTAGGTGGGCTGTGGAGAGTGCAATGGGCTGAGGCGAGAGAAGAGAAGGCAGCTCGACAATGTTTTCCGGAGACCGAAAACGCCCGGCATATGACCGGCTATAGTGCCGCTATATGTTATCCGTTGGGGCATCAAACGGAGTCCGAATGCGATGAAACTTGGCAGGCGGTCTACCTACACTATAACAAGACCGCACACCAACTTTCACCCCATTCCGAGAACATTTTCTGGCCACTTATAAAATAATATTTCGGAGGTGCCGCGGGCGCGTGCAAGTGTGCCTGGGCTCAACAGACAATGGAAAGAACGAAGAGACCGGGACGGATGCAAGTTTTAAAAACATGATGATGCAATGCACATGATGACATGGCAAGATGCAACATGCAAGTGTATGAGAAGGCAACAACAACGAGTAACTGGAAGACACCTGGCACATCGGTCACGGGGCGTCACAACACTCCACCACTACGAGAGGATCTCGTCCCGAGATCTAGGATGGCACCGGGGGACACGAAAGAGGAAGGGGAAGAGGTAAAACTAAGTTACTTCTTTAACGAATGAGTGAAACCAAAGAACCTTGCGAGGTTGAAAAAATTGAAAGAAAGAATACAACGAAGATGAACAAAGTTGAAATCACTCTGTTAGAAAAGAGGAACAGGAACCTTACTAGAACCTTATAGGTTGAAAGACAAAAGAAAAGGGTTGCAGTGGACAGGAAGTACATGCAAGCATTCCGGATCAAACGAGATGTACAAGGCATTGTAAAGATCAATTACGACAACACTCCGGATAGAAATGGAAGGCATAGAATATGAACTTGACAAGATGAGAGGATACTTTATGAAATCTACAACACACTGCCTCCGGAACTATTGAAAGAATGGCACAAGGGGTAAGAAAGATTTCAGACAGCACTCCGGTTGAGAAGGGAGGCAAAACTTGACAGAATGGGAAGAACTTGAAAAGAGGGCACCACACTCAGGTTGAATGGATAAGCAAAGGAAATAACATGATCTTTGCCAAAAATGGGATGATGGGTCGAAGAGTGCAAAATCACAGTGCGTCCAGAACGAAAGAATAGAATCTAGATTGTCGGAGTAAATAGCCATGGGTAGCCTAGCCGGCTTCCCATGGCCCTTCTGAAAAAGTTGCGAGCCCGCCCGGCTCTCAAGAATCCAAGACATGGGGCCGCCTTCCCCTTGTTGGCTGCCATCCAGGCCGGCTTTCGGAAGGCGGTCCGACTTTAGCCCTCATGAGAAGGCCGACTCCAAGAAGCCGGCCATGAGAAGGCCGACTCCCAGAAGCCGGCTCCCCATAAAGCGGTCAAGACCGTACCCACCAAAGTTTGCACCCACCTAACGGTGGTACGACGGGGCGTGGCTATAGTAAAGCCTGCCGCCCCCGAATCCCGGAGCACGCCTGGCACAGTGCACCGTACGGGGTAGGCACGACCCGTCCGGCGCGGCACTGTCACCATGCTAACCCTGGCATCACCCATAACGGGCCGCCAGCGCGGCCCACAGGCGGTGGGCCCCTTTGAGCTGAGAGACGCCCGAAGGCGGCCACGCCTCCAACAAGTCGGCCCAAGACAGAACCGACTCCCCGCAGTCGGCTTGCCGCCTCCCTCAAACAAGACGCCCCATTAAGGAGACGAGACGCGGTAAGGCTACAACGATCGCCTGGCAAGCGGCGGTACTGTAGTCACGCTTACCATGATGAAACTCACGTCAACAAGGTGGAGCCACAGTAACCCGCCGCCGACCAGGCCCTGGACAGTGGGGCCTGCCTGTCGACCAAGGGGCCGGCAGCCGGCGGGACCCACCAGTCAGCGGGCCCCAGCAGCCGGCACAGAAGCCGGCGAGTGCAGTCACAGACGGCTGGGCCCCGCGCCCAGTCGGATTACCATTGTACCCCCGGGGGGTAGGCCTATATAAACCCCCCGGAGCACCCATGCAAAGGGTTGGACCCCCTTCTAGCCCTAGACACCACACAAGGGAAAGAAGCAGCCTAGCTGTGCCCTTCTTCCTCCTCCCACTAAACAGCTCAAGGAGCATTGTATTGCCACTCAATTCATCTAGTGAGTATGCGGAGACCCCGCAGAGCAGTAGTAGGGGTGTTATCTCCACGGAGAGCCCCGAAGCTGGGTAAGATCCACCGGCGTGCATGTCTTCGCCTTATCCCGTTTCCAGGCACCGGCGATGTCTTACTGGCTCCCACAATGATAAGCCACCCATTGGCATATGTTGCACCTACCACCCGACATTTGGCGCCCACTATGGGGCCAGGTGCACCGTCGTCCGGAGACCTGTTCTGGACGGGAACCTTATTCCTCCCCCGCGAGCGTAGCCAGCCCGGCACGCCCGATGGCGCTTGCCACGACGCGCTGCAAGGCGTCACCAGCATCTGCGCGGCAAGCGGCCTCGCCGATCTCCTCGACGAAAATCTCATCTCCGACGAGCTCGCCTCCGATGCGGGCACCGACCACCTCGCCAATCTTCTCGGCCAGCTCCATGTCTCCAGCGAGCCCGCTGCGGACCTGGAGTTGGTTGGCTCCACCGACCCGATGCCTGTCAACTCCGACATGGCCTCCTACGACACCTTCCCCAACAACGTCACGATCTACAACGACCCGCTTCCTCGAGCCGACGGCTGCGATGCTGTCACCACCGAAGTAATGGTTGTCGGCCATGGTGGCCCGGCCGACGAGAGTGCCCGCGACGCTTCGCACGCGGCGGCCCACGACTTGTCCGCTCCCCTCCCGGCTAATGCCGACGACGAAGCACTGGAGGCACGCCGCCTCGCCCTCCTCGCGGAGGGCTGGAGGCTAGCCTCGGTAAGACGCCTCACTAAGGCCTACCAGCGTGAAGCTGACCGCGCCGCCTTCGGCACGCCGGCCCCGGGCGGGCCAAGCCGGGCCGGCCTTGTCAAGCAACGCGGCGCCGTCATCGCTGACATGCTGGGAGTCGACCGCCCGGTCTATGCCACTCCGCTCGAGAACTTGCGTGCCGCCCAGGCGGCTGTAGATGAGTTGGACGGCTGGGAGGCCGAAGACCTCCCCCACATGACCCGGCGCATCCAGCAATTGATTGACGCAGCCGCGCAGTGACACGAAGCCGACGCCCGCGCGAAAAGCCCTCCCCCGCGCCGAGAACATGGCGCGACGTCCCGGACACCGACTACGAGCAATACCCGCGCGCGACGCGAGAAGGAGCCGGCTGCCAGCCGCAGCCGGACCCAGATCTCCATCGAGCGAGACGCGGACGGTCATCCCCGAGCCATGGAATGGCGGGGCGACCCGCCTCCGCCTCCGCCCCGTGGAGAGAGATATCCCGCCCTGCGGCCAGTGGCGCACCTGACTCTCAGCGGCCGGCTAGGCCGCCGCCAAGGAATCGGAGAGAACGACGCCCACCATCGGATCGACCGCCTGGCGTGATCCCTGGTGTTGGAAGAAGAAGACGATGTCGGCCCGCCTTGTTTCGGCCCCCGCATCCGCGACGAGCCCTTTCCCAAAGGGTTCTCGCTCCCAAGAGACACGCCTAAGTACAACGGCTCCGTGAAGCCGGAAGATTGGTTGATTGACTACTCCATGGCGGTTAGCATAGCCAACGGCAACCGGCGCGTTGCCGTGAAGTACGTGCCCCTCATGCTGCAAGGCACGACGCGGACCTGGCTCAACAGCCTCAAGCCGCGCAACATCAATAGCTGGCTAGATTTCACAGAAGCCTTCATCCGCAACTTCACCGGCACCTACAAGCGGGCTCCCAAGCCCAGACAGCTCTCCTTGTGCGTACAAGGCCCCGCCGAGTCCACTCGCGATTACCTCACGCGTTGGGCCGAGCTCCGCTACTCCTGTGAAGGGGTGCACGAGGTGCAAGCCATAGAATACTTCAGAGCCGGATGCCGAGAAGGCACCCTCCTCAAGCACAAGCTCCTCTGCGACGAGCCGGCTACCCTCGACGAGCTTTTGGACATAGCGAACAAGTACGCCACCGCCGACTCCTCGATGAAGACCAAGCTTCGGGTAGACGCGTCTGGAAAGGTACTCAACCCGGCGCCCAAGACGCCGGCTGGGGATTCCGGCCGACTCCCCCACTCGAACGACCACAAGCGCCAGGGCCCCGCGCCGCCTCCCACCAGTCGGCAGGTGGCCACAGTCGAAGATGCACCGCCAGAAGAGCGACCGGCGCCCAAGAAGCCCAAGGGCGGCAGGGCGGCCTGGCAGCCCGCCTTCTCCTATGAGCAAACTCTCGACGCCCCTTGCAAGTTCCACAGCGGCGCGAAGCCGTCCAACCACACGACCCGGAAGTGCCATTGGCTCACCCGAATCTCTAAAGGCGAAGGGCTCGCGCCGCCTCCGCCTGCCGGCCCGCCGCCTGCGCCTCCGCCGCCTCCGGCCGCTCGGCCCGCAGTCGGAGCCGTGCATGACGAGTTCCCTGACGAGCAAGCAACCTACATCGTCTTTACAAGCCAGCCCGAAGACCGGCGCAGCAAACGCCAAGAGCGCCAGGAAGTTAGCGTGGTCGCTGCCAACCCCGCCGGACACATGCATTGGTCAGAAAAGCCCATCAGTTGGAGCCGGGCTGACCATCCGGAAGTGATGCCGTCTACCGGCTCTTATGCTTTGGTCCTGGAAGCCACCCTTGCAACAGACAGACGTGCCACCCGCTTCTCCTGTGTGTTGATAGACGGCGGGAGCAGCATCAACATCGTATACCATGACACCCTGGAAAAGCTAAATGTCAAGACGAAGCAGCTCATGCCTACTCGGACTGTGTTCCATGGCATCGTACCCGGCCTGTCCTGCGCCCCCATTGGCAAGATCAAGATTGATGTGCTTTTTGGGGACAAGGAGCATTTCCGCCGGGAAGCGATCTGGTTTGAAGTGGTGGACCTGGAGAGCCCTTACCATGCATTGCTTGGCCGACCTGCCTTGGCCAAATTCATGGCAGTTCCCCACTATGCATACCTCAAGATGAAGATACCAAGCAACAAAGGCATCATCACCGTAGCCGGCGATTACAAGAAGTCCTCTGAGTGCGTAGCAGCCAGCAGCCGGCTAGCCGAGTCCCTTGTGATTGCCGAAGAGAAGAAGATGTTGGACCGAGTCGTGGCCATAGCCGGCAAACAGTCGGCCGTGTCCCCCGACCCCAAGGAGCATGACGCTCAAGGATCTTTCCAGCCGGCCAAGGAGACGAAGAAGATACCTCTTGACCTCGAGCATCCAGAGAGGTTTACCGTCATCGGGGCAAACCTGAACAACAAATAGGAAGGCGAGCTCGCCGATTTCCTCCGTGAGAATCGGGACATCTTTGCATGGTCCCCCAAGGACATGCCGGGTGTTCCGAGGAAATTCGCCGAGCACAAACTACACGTTCGAGAAGACGCAAAGCCAGTCAGACAACCCCTTCGCCGACTGTCGGAGGAGAAACGCAGGATTGTAGGGGAGGAGATAGCCCGGCTCTTGGCGGCCGGCTTCATCATGGAAGTTTTCTTTCCAGAGTGGCTCGCCAACCCGGTCCTTGTGCTAAAGAAGAACAACAAGTGGCGCATGTGTATAGACTACACGAGCCTCAACAAGGCCTGCCCCAAAGATCCTTTTGCCCTGCCAAGGATTGACCAAGTGATAGACTCCACAGCCGGATGCGAGCTGTTGAGTTTCTTGGATGCTTATTCCTGATATCATCAGATAAAGCTAGACCCGGACGACCACCTGAAGACTACCTTCATCACGCCATTTGGAGCCTTCTGCCTACCTGACCATGACATTCGGCTTGAGAAATGCCGGTGCCACTTTTCAGCGTTGCATGCAGAAGTGCCTCCTCAAGCAACTCGGCAGAAACGCTCACGTTTACATGGACGACATCATGGTGAAGACGGAGAAGCGTGGCACCTCGCTGGGAGACCTCAAGGAAACGTTTGAGAACTTACGCCGGTTCCAAATCAAGCATAACACCGAGAAATGCGTGTTCGGAGTGCCAGCCGGCCAGCTCCTAGGCTTCCTGGTCTCCGAACGCGGCATCGAATGCAACCCGGTGAAGATCAAGGCCATCGAGAGAATGGCGATCCCCACCAAGCTTCGAGACATTCAGAAGTTCACCAGGTGCTTAGCCTCCTTGAACCGCTTCATCAGCCGGCTCGGAGAGAAAGCTCTCCCCCTCTACCGCCTCATGAAGAAGAGCACTCACTTCGAGTGGAACGACCAGTCTGACCAAGCTTTTCACGAGCTGAAGAAGATGCTGGCCACGCCGCCTGTCCTCGCGGCGCCGACTGAGAAAGAGCCCATGCTCCTCTACATCGCCGCAACCAACCGGGTGGTCAGCACCGTCATCGTAGTTCAGCGCCCAGAAGAAGGCCCAGCCCAGCCGGTCCAGAGGCTGCTGTATTATTTGAGCGAGGTGCTGTCCGCCTCAAAGCAGAACTACCCGCACTACCAAAAGATGTGTTACGGCGTGTACTTCACCGCCAAGAAGCTGAAGCCCTACTTTCAAGAGTATCCCGTCACGGTCGTATGCACTGCCCCGCTAGCCGAGATCATAGGCAGTCGGGATGCATCCGGCCGGGTGGCAAAATGGGCCATCGAGCTGGCCCCCTACACGATCTCTACCAGCCCCGCACTACCATCAAGTCCCAAGCACTAGCCGACTTCCTCGTCGACTGGGCCGAGACCCAGTACCTGCCGCCGGCTCCCGACTCCACCCATTGGCGCATGCACTTCGACGGGTCCAAGACGCACATCGGCTTGGGAGCTGGCGTCGTCCTTTCCTCTCCGAAAGGCGACAAGCTCAGATACACGCTACAGATCCACTTTGCCGCCTCCAATAATGTGGTCGAGTACGAGGCGCCCATACACGAGCTCCGGCTTGCCAAAGAGCTTGGCATTCGCCGGATCCTATGCTATGGCGACTCGGACCTAGTGGTCCAACAATCATCCAGCGACTGGGACGCCAAGGACGCGAATATGGCGAGCTACTGTTTCCTGGTGCAACAACTCAGCGGATACTTTGAAGGATGCGAGTTCCTCCATGTACTGCGAGCCGACAACGAGCCAGCCGATGCCCTGGCTCGAATAGGCTCCACTCGGCAAGCAATTCCAACTGGCATCGCTCTCCAACGCCTCCTCAAGCCATCTATCAAGCCATCTCTAGAGTCCGATTCCATCTTTGTGCCGCCTGACCCCGATGCGGCCGGGTCCGGCTCGAAAAACCAAGTAGGCGACCCCAAGACTCCCGTAGCCGGCCCGGCAACCTCGGCAGCCGGCTCGGGGACTTCGGCAGCCGGCTCGGGGACTGCCGTACCCGGCTCGGGGACTACGATAGCCGGCCCGGGGACTGCACTAGCACAACAGCCGGCGGCCGACTCCAGCACCTCACCGCCCAGCCCGCCCACCCTGGTGGCAGTAACCACATTGGCAGTAGAAGAAGTCGCGGCTCCATCATGGGCCCAGTCCATCCTCAACTTCCTAGTAAACCAAGACCTGTCGGCTAACGAAACAGAACAAGACAAGTCCAACATCGAGCCGGAGCATACACAATCGTCAATAGAGAGCTCGTCAAGCGCAGTGTCACTGGAGTCCTCCAACGGTGCGTCGAGCAAGAGAAAGGCATTGCAATCCTCAGAGACATTCACCAAGGAGAATGCGGCCACCATGCGGCCTCAAGATCACTTGTCGCCAAAGCCTTCCGCCATGGTTTCTTTTGGGCGACTGCTTTGGATGATGCCAAAGAATTAGTTAAAAATTGCAAGGGGTGCCAACTCTTCAGCTCGAAGCAACACATGCCGGCCTCGGCACTCAAGACCATTCCCCTCACTTGGCCCTTTGCCGTTTGGGGACTGGACATGGTGGGCCCATTCAAGACGGTGCACGGCGGCATGACGCATTTGCTCGTCGCCGTGGACAAATTCACCAAGTGGATTGAGGCAAAGCCGATCAAGAAGCTGAATGGGCCGACTGCTGTGACATTCATCGCACACATAACAGCACGGTACGGCATGCCACACAGCATCATCACCGACAATGGCACGAATTTTGCCAAAGGAGCCTTGGCACATTTCTGCGCAGCCCAAGGTATCCGGCTAGACTTAGCATCCGTCGCCCACCCGCAGTCAAACGGCCAGGTCGAGCGAGCCAACGGCCTCATCCTCTCCGGTATCAAGCCCCGACTGGTCGTACCTCTGGAGCGCTCAGCCGGCTATTGGCTCGATGAGCTGCCGGCTGTCCTCTGGAGTCTGCGCACTACACCAAACAAGTCAACCGGCTTCACCCCTTTCTTCCTTGTGTATGGTGCCGAGGCAGTCATCCCAACTAACATCGAATTTGACTCGCCACGAGTAACCATGTACACGGAAGCGGAGGCCAAGGAAGCACGAGAAGACGGCGTCGACCTGCTGGAAGAAAGCCGGCTGTTAGCCCTCAGCCGGTCTGCCATCTACCAGCAAGGTTTGCGCCGCTACCACAGCCGGAAGGTCAGGCCAAGATCTTTTCAAGAGGGCGATCTTGTGCTTCGACTGATCCAGCGAACAGCCGGCCAGCACAAGCTCTCAGCCCCTTGGGAGGGCCCCTTCATCATCAGTAGAGCTCTAGGCAACGACTCCTTCTACCTGATCGATGCACAGAAGCCGAAGGCACGCAAGAGAGACGACTCCGGCAAGGAGTCGGAACGACCATGGAACGCCAACCTCCTTCGAAGATTTTACAGTTGAAAGGCAGTATGTATCACGCTAACTTTTGTATTAAGTACAAGACAATAGGCCCCCCCGAGGAGGGCTCGGGGACTGCCATCCCTTACTTATGAATGAAAAGTATCATGCTTATGACCTTGTCGTATCATTTACTTATTCCGTCCGGCACCGAGTTCGACTAGTCGGCTCGGGGACTGGCCGACTGGAGTTATGTTAGAAGTCCTACCCGCAGTCAGACAAGTAGTGTGCCGGCTCTCAAGCCTTCTCTTGCCAAAAGTCGCAGTTCGAAGAACCGGCTGTCCGGCTGGTAAGAGTTAAAGGCAGGAACGGGCGCCCACACGAAAAACGGCTAGGGACTAACAGACTAATATAACAAAAGCCAGTTTTTCTCACACCGCCGACTGGCTACCAGAGTAGCCGGCCGGCCGGTTTTCATTCACTTCACTTTAATCCAAGAAAGCTCAAGTACTTGCCTCCCCAAAGAGGGAAGGCGGTAAAGGAAAAAGCCTAAGGATAGAAAAGCATACCCGAATGGAAACCAAACATGCACATGATAATATTTACATAAAAAGACCTCCAAGAGGCCAGCATTCAACATAGTTTGGATACACCCCCAGTGGGTGGAACTGCGAAAACTTAACAAAGATTGTTCAAAGACAACAAAGCAGGAAAGATAAAGACGGCAGGTCAAGCTGGCGGAGCGGCCGACGAGCCAGACTGGTTGGCGGAGACGGTCGTGCCGTCTGAAGGAGCGGCCGGCTGACGAACTTCGGCTTGGTCGCCGCCTCCCGCAGAGGGCGCGCTTCCACGCGCCTTGTTGCTGGAGGCACGGTCGGCCTGAGGTCGGCTGGTTGTTCCACCAGCCGGCTCGATGTCCTCGCCGTCCTCCTCTTCGTCTTCTTCGCCCTCGTCGCTGGAGGCAATCTCCTCCGCCGAGTCCTCGCACACCGCCGGGTTCAGCCCGAACCACTCTGCCGGCTGAGCAACACCGTCATCATCGATTTCGGGTGCGAAAACGCTGATGTCGGTGCACTCGGCGATCGTCGAAGCTCGCTGGGCGATAGCCGGCCTCACCTCCTCCAGCTCCGCGTCGGTCTCCATCTGCCAAGTGCGCAGCTGGTCCAGGCTCGGCCCTGGATACCAAGCCCGAACGAATTCCAACGCCCGCCCGGCTCCGAGGCGGGCCGCCGACGCCTTCCAAGCCTCGAAGCGACCAACTGCGACTTCCAGCCAGTCGGCAGTTCGGCTTGGGGTGCGGGGGATCGTCTCGCCGGGCCAGAGGGCGGCCAACACTTGCGCCCCGGCACGTTGGAGCCGGCGAAGCATCCGATGAGCCGGCTGCGACCGTGCCTGGACAGCCAGGAGCTGCTCCTCAAGTGTCCGGTTTGCATCCGGCGCAATGTCGGCCCCCGCTTGACGGCGCGCCTTGCGATGGGCCTCAATGTTTTGGGCGGCGAAGGCGGAGTAGCCCGGGAAGTAATCTGCAAGAAAAAACAAGCAATAGCTCAAGATAAGTCAAAAAACCCAGGCGGCAAGGGGCAAGGGAGGACTGAGGAAGGTGGCTTACCATCGATCAAATCCTCGATCCGGCCGAAGCCTTCGTCCAGGGCTTGCCGGGTCTCAGACCAGATCGCCGCCTCGGTCTCATACTCCGCCTTCAAGGCGGCTTCGCTTTCCTGCGCCGCCTGCAGGGCCGCTTTGTGGCTCTCCTCTTGGTCGGCCAGCTTCTTGGCTAGGCAATCCCGTTCCTGGACCAAGGCGGCGCACTCGGCCTCCTTGGTATGAAGGGCGGCCTTCGCTTCGCCGAGCTCCTTCCTCAAGTCGGCGTTGGCCCCTGAAGACAAAGAAAAAGAAAAACCAATAAGGAAAGAGTCGTCAAGAAAGATCCGACCCGACTGCGCAGCACTCGGCCCGAATCTCGGGGATTACACCCAGTGGGTGCGCTGACGCGCCCCCATAGGAGACAGACAAAATCGAGTACTTACTTCGGCTATCGGCCAGGTCGTCGGTCCGCCGGCTCAACTCCCGAGCCTGGGAGTTGAAGGCGGCAGCACGAAGGTTGTGGTATTCCTGAAAGTTCAGAAAAAAGCAAAGTAAGGTAGCCGTCGAGAAAGATCCGACCCGACTGCGCAGTAGTCGGCCCGAATCTCGGGGACTACACCCAGTGGGTGCGCTAACGCGCCCCCACGGAAGAAATTAAGAAAGAAAAGCAGCCAAGAACGAAGGACTCACCCAGATAGTGGCTCGCGTTGACAAGAACTCTTGGTTGAGCTGTTGCAGCAGGGCGGCCTGAGCTTGTAGCCGGCTCCGGACCCCTTGAGCCGCCGCATCCAGCTCGCCAGTCCCCCCGCTGGGAGTCCACTCGGACATGGCGGTGCTGGCCGCCTCCAGATCTTCCGCCGGCTGGCCTGCGCCCGCAACTCGGAGCAACTCCGGCGGAGCGGCGCCTCCCCCTGCGCGCCGGCTCGCCGCCGGCTGCACCTCGAGGCCGGATCTGTTCTCCGGCTCACCTCTGGCCGGCCCCTCTGGCGCCACTGACGGTTGGCCACCTTGGCCCGCTCCGGCTGGCGCTGTCGACGGTGCTCTCCCCGCAAAGGCCACGAGGTCCTCCCCCTTCTCCAACAGCGGCGGGTCTTGGATGATATCCTCCGCCAAGGGCAGTGGGGTGTCGGGAGCTACAGCTCGGAGAGGAATGGCGAGCAGCTGAGGCTGGTCGCGCGAGCTTTCCGCCTCCGTCTCCGCGGTAGCCGCCTCCGTCTAGGCCTTGGCCGCCGCGTCGGCCTGCTCCCTTGCCGCCTGGGCGGCCGTCTTCTCCGCCGCCTCGCGCTCTTCCCGCGCTTCGCAGGTGTTCCGCTCTGTGGCCTCCCTGAGATCGACGCGGGGGTCCACGCGGCGGGAACTCGAAGACCCTCCAGCCGGCCCCACGACGGAGCCGCCCGGACCCCGCTCAAGGGAAAGTGGCGCCCTGTCCAGCAAGCGACAAAAATCTAAGAAGAATATTCGAAGAGAAAGAGAATGATGACAAGCATGCGGCAAGGCAATCGAAGACTTACGCTGAGACCGCCGTAGGCTGCTTCACCGCCTTGCGAAAGCAGGCCACTTTCGCAGCCGCCTCGACTCGCTTGGTCGCTGCGGCGGAGGCTTTGGACTTCTTCGGCCGACTGCCGAAGAGGCCTGAAGCGGCCCGGCGCTTCTGTGCGCCGCCGTCGGCAGTCGGCGTGGTAGACGAGCCCGTGCCCTGATTGTCGGCCGCCAGCTAGCGACGCAGAGCGACTTCGGCTTCGAAATCGTCCGGCCAGCCCTCGAAGCTCGTGGTGAACCTTGAGCCTCCGGGCTCGGCGCTGTCCCCCACCACGGCGTCTTCCATGGCGGCCGCCCCCAAGTCCGGGTCGTCAACGTCGTCCACCGTGCGGTCGGGAGCATACTGGCGTTCGATCCCCGCCACCCCGGCCGGCGGCGCAAGAAGAGGGTTTTGCTCAAATGAACCGACTGGTCAGAAGCCGGCCGATGACAAAAAGAAGATAGAGAGAGAAGCTTACCACGGGCGGAGGATTGGCACGGGAATACGGCACCTTGCCGTATTGCCAGTCCCCGGTGAGCTTGCAGTTGGCGATGTAGTTAACCATGAGCGCCACCTCCGCGTGGGGCATTTCCCATGTGCTCAGCCGGCTTTGGGTCGAAGCGGCCGCTCATTTGACACATCATATGGGGCCGGCTGTGGAGAGGAAGGATCCGGCGCTCCACGAAGGCGGCCACCAAGTCGGCCCCGCGCAAGCCTTCCGACTGAATCACCACCTGAAGCCGGGAGATGGCGGCGTTCCCGGCCGGAGATAATGACCAGGACCGGAAGCTCCACGAGGGCTGCCTCCCAGCCGGCGGGCCGGCTACGTAAGCCGGCAGGTTGATGTAGTCTCCTTGCTCGGCGACGTTCTTCACATAGAAATAAGATCTTTGCCAGACCTTCACCGACTGGATCAGGGGGATGGGCGGGAACGGGTTGTTCTCGCTCGCCCTCCTCATGGCGATGAAGGCTCTGCAGGGGGCGGGCACGCCGGCGACGACTGTGCCGAGCTTGCTCTGGAAGAACTCTCCCCAGAGCTCCAGCGTGGGGAGCAGCCCCAAGGAGCTTTCACAGAGGGAGACGAAGGCCGACAGCAGCATCACCGCATTGGGCGTAAGGTGATGCGGCTGGAGGTTGTAGAACTCCAGGAAAGAGCGCAGAAACCCACTCGCCAAAAGGCTGAAGCCACGCAGGCAGTGCGAGCGGAAGACGACCCGCTCGCCCTCCTCCGGTGCCGGCGAGATCTCCTTCGCGGGCGCCAGGCGGACTTGTACGCGGTCGGCGCCGGGCAGGCGCCGGGTCTGGCGAAGGAACTCCACATGGTCTTCATGGACGTTGGAGCCGTCCCACGAGCTTGACAACGCCATGGGAGCAAGGCGGTGTAGAGATGCGACGGTGCTGAGACGGGAAACTGTGACGGCAGCGAGAGGAAGAAGACGAGGGTTAGGAGGGGCGAAGCGGGAGGGAGCGTGCAAACCTCTGTCGCTCTCCCTCCTCCCCCTACTTATAGGCTCACGTGGCGGAGCCGAGGAGGCGCGGCGTGGGAAAGCGTGGGGATCAATCGTGCCCACTCCCCACGTCCCGCGATTATCGAGCCTTAACGGCGAAACAAAACTGCCTCGAGAAGGTGAGCGGCCCCTGTGGGCCACAGAAGATCTGCGCCCGGACCAAGGCTCGCGAGGGGCGGGCCCGGGCCTGCGGCGGCGTCTCGTCGCGCGCGTGCGCTCGCAGGATCTCGCCGCCACATGGCCGCGGGAGGGCCCGTAGTCGGCACGCGGGTTCCCCCCCTCCTCCCGCCTACAAGACGCGGGGCTCTCTGATGTCGGCGTACACCCGCTAAGCCGGCTCTTCAGGATGGGAAGCTGACCGAGCTTCTCGTCCCCCTGCTCGCCTCGGAGCTCGATCAGCTTCGGGGACTACTGTCGGAGTAAATAGCCATGGGTAGCCTAGCCGGCTTCCCCTGGCCCTTCTGAAAAAGTTGCGAGCCCGCCCGGCTCTCAAGAATCCAAGACATGGGGCTGCCTTCCCCTTGTTGGCTGCCATCCAGGCCGGCTTTCGGAAGGCGGTCCGACTTTAGCCCTCATGAGAAGGCCGACTCCAAGAAGCCAGCCATGAGAAGGCCGACTCCCAGAAGCCGGCTCCCCATAAAGCGGTCAAGACCGTACCCACCAAAGTTTGCACCCACCTAACGGCGGTACGACGGGGCATGGTTACAGTAAAGCCTGCCGCCCCCGAATCCCGGAGCATGCCTGGCACAGTGCGCCGTACGGGGTAGGCACGACCCGTCCGGCGCGGCACTGTCGCCATGTTAACCCTGGCATCACCCACGACGGGCCGCCAGCGTGGCCCACAGGCGGTGGGCCCCTTTGAGCAGAGAGACGCCCGAAGGCGGCCACGCCTCCAACCAGTCGGCCCAAGACAGAACCGACTCCCCGCAGTCGGCTTGCCGCCTCCCTCGAAGAAGACGCCCCATTAAGGAGACGAGACGCGGTAAGGCTACAGCTATCGCCTGGCAGGCGGCGGTACTGTAGCCACGCTTACCACGATGAAACTCATGTCAACAAGGTGGACCACAGTAACCCGCCGCCGACCAGGCCCTGGACAGTGGGGCCTGCCTGTCGACCAAGGGGCCAGCAGCCGGTGGGACCCACCAGTCGGCGGGCCCCAGCAGCCGGCGCAGAAGCCGGCGAGCGCAGTCACAGACGGCTGGGCCCCGCGCCCAATCGGATTACCATTGTACCCCCGGGGGGTAGGCCTATATAAACCCCCCGGAGCACCCATGCAAAGGGTTGGACCCCCTGCTAGCCCTAGACACCACACAAGGGAAAGAAGCAGGTTAACCGTGCCCTTCTTCCTCCTCCCACTAAACAGCTCAAGGAGCGTTGTATTGCCACTCGATTCATCTAGTGAGTATGCGGAGACCCCGCAGAGCAGCAGTAGGGGTGTTATCTCCACCGAGAGCCCCGAAGCTGGGTAAGATCCGCCGGCGTGCATGTCTTCGCCTTATCCCGTTTCCAGGCACCGACGATGTCTTACTGGCTCCCACAATGATAAGCCTCCCATTGGCATATGTCTCACCTACCACCCGACATAGATCGTTAGGAAGAAAGAAAGTAGAAGAAAATGATAACTTCTGCCACCAATGAATTTGAAAAGCATCTTTAGGAGAAGGATTTGACTGGAGTTGTTGAAAATTAAACAACAAAATAATAAGGTTGTTGTGGGTTATGGAAAATGTCTCAAAATTATGAGGTGAAATTCTTCCACTAACGGAAACAAAAGATTGGATTGATATCAACAAGGAGACGAGAAACTTATTTCACCGAGAGGATAAATGAAGAACTTGGGTCATTTATCAGCACCATAAATAACAAAATTCCTTAGGGAAGGCTGTAGGTTAAATATAACCCAAGATAACTCCAACCAAGAGATTGATGGGTTGCAAAGGTTCTCATGAACGAATTGAAAATGATGGGTTTAAAATATGTCATTCCGGACAACTTGTGAATCATGAAACATGAAGGGAAATTGTCAAGAGTGACATAACACCATCTCAAAAGTTAAGGTAGAAAGAATTGCACTTCAGAATTCAAGATGAAGAGTGCTTGAACTCCTCAAAATAAGCCATGTGCTGAACACCATGTTTATTTTAGAGTAAAGCTTGGCAGATCATAACTTCGAGAGAAAACTTGAAGAACAAGTGAAGAATGAAAAACATCCTTGATGAACCACCATGTTGAGCCTCCATGAAGAACTCCGGATAGGAAATGATAACATAAAAGAATTGAAGGTTTGAAGCGAACAAGATTGAAGCCTTGCAATGATTAGATGGAGCTTTTTGACGAGATAAACTGGAAAACTTGGAACTCCGGAAAGAAAAAGATGAAGCATTTCGAACCGAGAAATATGACATGAAGAACAACTCTGAAAAGAAGAAACTAGAACACTTTGATGAAACAATAATAAGAATTATGTTATGCGTATCCTTAACCAATTTAAATTGATGACAAGCAACAGATTTGGCATACTACTTATTCTCATAGAAAGGATTAAGAGAGACATAGCGTAAACTCAATGGGCCACCGGTAGGATTTAACCAGCGAATAATTTAATATGATAAGGAAGGAAGAGAAAACTTGAACGAACCACCGTAAGAATTGAACATGAAAGTAGCAAAGGCACAATTCACCGGGAAGAATTGGAAAACGAATGAAAATACTTGAAGGAATTTAGATACATGAGAACGAATAGATCATGAGCTGATTAGAGAATACTTGAATGACGCACCGGTAAGATTTAGAGAATGAGAGCTGAAAGCTGAGAATGAAATAAACCCGAAATGATGGCCTTCAGAGAATCGAACTGAAAAGACTCCTGAATTGCTTCGGAAGGGTGAAAAGAATTCTCACAATCGAAAACAATTATGAGAGGATGGCATCAAGCTTGAACCATGAGTCTTTGGAAGAACGGGTAAGAATTTAAGAGGAGCTCTTCTTCATTCTTCGAAATCCGAGAATGACGATGAGAAAACACCACCATGAATTGTTGAGGGACTCCGAAATGAAAATTAGAAAGGTTGAGCCAACGATGAAAAGAATTAGAAAGATCTTGGAGAAAGACATTTGACTGATGATAAATCATTCATACGTCAAACTTGGAAAAGAATTTAAGAGTAACTCCGGAAAAATTAGAAGAGCTATGTAAGATCCTGGGAAAAGACCTGTGGGTTAGGGCCCACTCAAGAGAAACACTGTTGAACGATTTAAAAGAGAGAATGTGCCAGTTTAATTAAATGGCTTGAATGAGATAACAACCTCGAAATAACTTGAATAATTGAGAATGGAAACATGAATCTTTCGAGATATCTTCAACACAACGGAACAAATGGTAAATGAGAGGTGAATGATTAGGGGGGTGCACCGGCATGAGAAAACATTTGAAACAAGGAAAGGATATGATTGACAAAGCTTGAATTGAATCCACCAGAGAAGAAAAAGAGTGAAGAATGATAAACTTGTAGAGCAGCTTCATGAGAACCACTGGGTAAGAACATTGACAGAAAAGAATGGAGAGACTTCCCATCAATAAAAGGATACTTGATTAAGAAATCTGAGTCCTTAAAGAAAAAGGGTGGAAGGGCGGGAAAACAAAGGCAACTTGGAGCATATGGAATGGAATACCGTTGAGAAAACTTAGAATTGATCTAGCAAATATTGAAAGGATAGGATTAACTTCGATAGAAGCACATCGGTTGAAAAGGATTGGCATGACCATCTTGATGATCGAAAAGGATTAACACTCCCATAGAAATAAGAGAACACCATTTATGAAAAGGTATGGATTCAACACTTCACATTGATGCAATTCAAATACCACAACTCAAAACAAAACAAAGGACTGGCTTGCAGAATAAGCTGAAACAAACATATGATAGACCCAATATCGTATTATGTGTCTGTCGGAAAGATATCCTACGAGATACTTGAATTCCCACTTATAAACTCCCGAAACTTTCTGGTTATGCAATCAGGTGTTGGGGATATAGGGGAAGCATAATATCTCACTCAAACTAACAATTCCTACATCCAGTTGTATCCATCCTTCAACACATAACCAAGAAACCTTCGGAAATCATGTACCTCAACCTTCAAAAAGCATCTGTTATATGAGTTATGGCAATAATCCCGAACTACCACCCCAGTACTGGGTGGTGTCGAGGTTATCTCACCAACAACTTCATAAAAGAGATTCTCCATGTCAGCGAACTCAGGTATTCCAGAACTGCAACGATAAAATTGTGATGACAACACCTCGGAGCTCAAGTCCCCGGGACACTGCCACAACCCCTAAATGTCAGGAGGCACCAAGAACAATGTTCTTGTCACGAGACTATCGGAACGATTCCAAGATACCCGCATGATCCTAATTCTTTTTCGCGAAATTTGAGGAGAGAAAAGTCAAAACTTCTATGCCAGGAGGCCTCACCAGAACAACGAAGGGACTAAGGAGTAAAAAGAATCCTACACTCCGATATATATAATCCTAAGACTCAAAGCATTTTGTTCTAGACTCAACAACGTCAGCGATTCGATCAAGCAGGGGGATCCTAAGTCGGGGATGGCTCTGATTACCAACTTGTAACACCCATGATGCGGCTATATCTCCCACGTGTCGAGGCACAACTTAGAGGCATAACCGAATGGTGGTTTAGTCGCAAGTGGGGTAATCTTCACACAAATAACAAGTTAAACATACATCATCCAGAGTACAATCAAAGGTCCGACTACGAAACCAAAAGAAAAGAAGACAACCCCAAATGCTAGATCCCCGATCGTCCCAACTGGGCACTACTACTGATCAACCGGAAAAGACACATAACACCGACCAAGATCTTCATCGAGATCCCACTTGAGCTCGGTTGTGTCACCTGCACTTGTATCATTGGCACCTGCAACTGTTTGGAAGTATTTGTGAGTCACGAGGACTCAGCAATCTCACACCCGTGAGATCAACACTATTTAAGCTTATGGGTAGGATAGGGTAGTGAGGTGGAGCTACAACAAGAACTAAGCATATATGGTGGCTAACATACGCAAAATAAGAGTGAGAAGAGAAGCAACGCAACGGTCGAGAAACTAGAAGTGATCAAGAAGTGATCCTGAAACTACTTACGTTCAAGCATAACACAAGACCGTGTTCACTTCGCGGTCTCCGCCGAAAAGAGACCATCACGGCTACACACGCGGTTGATGCATTTTAATTAAGTCAAGTGTCAAGTTCGCAACAACTGGATATTAACAAATTCCCATCTGCCACATAACCGCGGGCACGGCTCTCCAAAGTTTATGGGACATTTACATCTATGCCCCTCATTTGCGCCCACTCTCAGATTTACCACTAATTTCAAAGCCTGCTCAAATTTGCCCCTCCATCATTAGGTGCACTTACAGAAATACCCTTCTGTGCCGTTACCGTCCGGTCAAAGTAGGTCAAAGTCGGTCAAAGGGCTTTGACCATCCTGAAAAAAATAGCAAAAAAATTCTAAAAAATCAGAATATTTGTGGGATCAAAGATACTCAGGTTCGCAAGGTGTGTGAAAATTTTCGTACTGTTTGCACATTCTAGGACCTCATGTGAGAGTAAAAACAATAAATATGTATGCCTGTGAACAGTAAATTCAAAAAATAGCAAGAAAATTCAAAAAAATATGAATTTTTTTGGCATCAAAGAGGCGCGATTCTGCAAGCTGCGTGCAAATTTTTGTTGTGTTTGGACATTGGAGGGGCTTGTGGAGAAAAAAAACAAAATTTGGCTCAGGAAAAAACTTGGGAAAAATGACTATTTTGTTTTTTCTTGCTAGTGCTCCTCGCATGTCATTTGATCACGAAAACTTGCAAGCACCACCCAAGCCACTTTGATGCCAAAAAATTTCATATTTTTTTAAATTTTCTTGCTATTTTATTTCAAAATTATAGTTCACAAGCATGCAGATTAACTGTTTTTCCTCGCCACGAGCTCCTGGAATGTCTAAATAGCGCAAAAATTTGCACACACCTTGGGCACATGAGTATCTTTGATCTCACAAAATTTTAGATTTTTTAGATTTTTTTTACTATTTTTTCAGGACGGTCAAAGCTGTTTGACCGAACGGTAATGGTGCAGAACGGCATTTCTATAAGGGCACCTAACAGCGGAGGGGCAAATTTGAGCAGGCTTTCGAATTAGGGGTATATATGATTAGGTGGTTCGAGTTAGGGACGTAAATGCAAATGGCCCAAAGTTTATACCCTGCAGGGGTCTCCCAACTTAGCCCATCACAAGCTCTCACGGTCAAAGAAGGATATTCCTTCTCCCGGGAAGACCCGATTAGTCTCGGAATCCTGGTTACAAGATATTTTGACAATGGTAAAACAAGACCAGCAAGACCGCCCAAATGTGCCGACAAATCCCGATAGGAGCTGCACATATCTCATTCTCAGGGCACACCGGATGTGCAAGACGCCGGTTGGCATAGACCCTAGTTGCCCAGGGGCGCCGGACATCGCCCAGTTCGGACCAACACTTAGAGAAGCACTGGCCCTAGGGGGTTAAAAATATAGATGACCCTTAGGAGCGTGACTCCCAAGGGAAAAGTATAGGTTGTTAGGAAAATGTGAAACCAAGGTTGGGCCTTGCTGGAGGAGTTTTATTCAAAGTGAACTGTCAAGGGGTTCCAGTAACACCCAACCGTGTAAGGAACGCAAAATCAAGGAACATAACATCGGTATGACGGAAACTAGGGCGGCAAGAGTGGAACAAAAGACCAGGCTTAAGGCCGAGCCTTCCACCCTTTACCAAGTATATAGATGGATTAATTAAATAAGAGACATTATGATATCCCAACATATCCATGTTCCAACATGGAACAAACTTCAACTTCACCTGCAACTAACAATGCTATAAGAGGGGCTGAGCAAAAGCGAACTTAGCCAAAGAACAGTTTGCTAGGAAGGTGGGTTAGAGGCTTGACATGGCAATATGGGAGGCATGATATAACAAGTGGTAGGTAGCAAAACATAGCGGTAGAGGGAACAACTAGCAAGCAAAGATAGAAGTGATATCGAGGGTATGGTCATCTTGCCTGAAATCCCTCAAGGAAGAAGAACGAGTCCATGAAGAAGATAAACGGATGTAGTCGAATGAATCTTCACAACTCCAGAACGGAACCGAAGCTAACGAGAGAAGCAACCCGGAAAGAAGCAAGCAACATAGTAAACAACTATCACATGAACATGGCATGATGCACAGCCAAGTATGATGCATGTCCAGTTTAATGAGGTATGGCATGGCAAAGTGCACAAACAATACTACAACTTAAATGGACCTCAATATGCATAGAGTTGCATATTGACGAAACACCACATGACTTATTTAGTTCTCTCTCGTTTATGTACCCAACAATATTAAATGTTGTTAAACATGGCAAGAGGTGAAGCATAATAAAACTACCTATCTAGGAAAGTTTAAATGAGGCCGGAACGACAAGCAACAAGTCCGGAAAATCCTCATGTGCATATTTTAGAGTCGTTACTATTCTGTTGTAAAGCATATTTTATTGTTGTTAGACATGCAAAGTAATGCCACCATGTTAAACTAGGCATTTTTCTACCCCATTTACATATAAAGTTTATTAAATTTGGAGCTACGGTTATTTAGTTAATAAATAAATCATTTTAACAAGGCATTATGCAAACTAAACACAAACAACATTTTAAACACGGTTGAAAGTTGCATATTATGAACCTAGATGAAATTCTAAGCATTTTACATATAAAGTTTATTTAGATTCGATGCACGGTTAGTGAGATATGATATGCATGAATGTGAGGGTGCAAGCTGTAAAACAGGTAAATCCTGAATAATAGAGAAATTTGTGAGACGGGAAAAAATATAACGGACTGAAACACGCAGGGCCAACGGTGCACAAGGGGGTCGGGTGGCTGCTCACATCGGGCTGACGCCCAGACGGGGTTGAGGCTTGGCAGGCCGGGCGCCGCTGGGCCTGGCGGCTGGGCCGGTGCCATGTAGCCTAGGCAGAGGGGGTCCAGTGCTCCGGCGACGGGGTCGATGGAGGGAGGACCGTAACGGGTGCAGGGAGCGGATCCGCGGCGGAGGATGCCAGATCCGGTTGTTGGGGGCCCGATCCAGGCAACGGCGGCGGTTGCGGAGGTCGAGGCAGCACAAGCTCGAGCTTCAGGCGGCGGCCGGCGGCGAGGAGCATAGGAGGCGACGTGCGGCATCCTGCTGGGGCACGGGGAAGGGCATGAGTGCCAAGGAAACGGAGGGAGGAGGAGGCACAACGGTGCTCATCTGTGGCTGGGTGGATCTCGGCGGTGTGCCGGCGGGGCTGAGCGGGCTGCAGCACGGGCACTCGAGAGGAGGAGGAGCTGCGGGAGGCGGGGAACGGGATCCGGGCAGCGATTGCGGGTGGCTTCGGGCCCGGTGCGGCCCAGGGCGGGCTGCGGATGGGCCTCGCGAGCCTGGCTCGGTGGATTGGAGATAGGGAGGCGACGTGGCCATGCGCCATTGGCGGGAGGCGGCGGCGCGGCGAATCGGAGCTCGCCAAGTGGCGGGGACGTGGTGGCTGGCCCCGGAATTTGAGGAGAAGGTGGTTGGCGGCTGCGGGGATCCCGAATAGGAGGCTAGAGGTAGGTGGAGGGGCGTTAGGGTTCCAAAATTGGAAGGGGAATGAGATTGTATAGACACAGGGAGTAGGTTAGGCGATTTGGGGGCTTCTAGAGCCCTCCGATCGTGATCCGATGGCTCCGGTCAGAGAGGAGGGGTTAGATGGGCTAGATGGGCTGTGCAAAGTGCGATGGGCTGAGAGGAGAGAAGAGAAGGCAGCCCGGCAACGGTTTTGGAGGCCGAAAATGTCCGGCATGTGACCAGCTATAGTGCATCTATATGTTATCCGTTGGGGCATCAAACGGACTCCGAATGCGATGAAACTTGGCAGGCGGTCTTTCACCCCATTCCGAGAACATTTTCTGGCCACTTATAAAATAATATTTCGGAGGTGCCGCGGGCGCGTGCAAGTGTGCCTGGGATCAGAATGGACAACGGAAAGAACGAGGAGACCGGGATGGATGCAAGTTTTGAAAACATGATGATGCAATGCACATGATGACATGGCAAGATGCAACGCGCAAGCGAATGACAAAGCAACAACAGCGAATAACTGGAAGACACCTGGCACATCGGTCTCAGGGCATCACACGACAAGTCCCTATGCAAGTTTTAGTTGTTATTAGGCAAATGGTAAAACCAATGTTGGGCCTTGCTAGAAGAGTTTTATTCAAAGGGAACTATCAAGAGGGGCCCATACCCCTCATCATGTTAGGGATGCAAAATCAAGGAACATAACACCGGTATGACGGAAACTAGGGCGGCAAGAGTGGAACAAAACACCAGGTAAGGCCAAGCCTTCCACCCTTTACCAAGTATATATGTGCATTAATTAAATAAGAGATATTGTGATATCCCATGATATCCATGTCCCAACATGAAACAACCTACAACTGCACCTACAACTAGCAATGCTATTAGATGGGCTGACCAAAGCAGAAACATAGCCAAACAACGATTTCCTAGGAAGGGTGAAAAGGTTAGAGGCTATCATGCCAATTTGGGAGGCTTCATAAACAAGTGGTAGGTAGCGCGACCTAGCCATAGCATCGAGACAACTAGCATAGCAAAGATAGTATTGAGATCCAAGGTGACGGTCATCTTGCCTGAAATCCCGCTAGGAAGAAGAACTAGTCCATGTAGAAGATGAAGCCACGTAGTCGAACGAATCCTCACAATCGCAACGAAACAGGAACTAACGAGAAGGAGCACAACTGGCAAGAAGCAAACAACATGGTAAACACAAAAGCATGAACAAGACATGATGCTCAACCAAGTATGATGCATGACAAGTCTATATGATGCTACTCATGACAAGACATGATGCATACAAGAACAATACATCAAGGCAAGTTTAAATGTTGCTGGAAACAAAATATAAAAATTTCTGGTAAGTCCTCATATGCAAATTTCGAAATTGGTTCATATCTGAATAACACATTATGTTGAAGTTGTTAAACAGCAAGTTAAAGTGCACCAAGATGATTTACACGGTTTTCTAGCCAAGTTACATATAAAGTTCGATCAATTCAGAGCTACGGCCTAGAAGATATGAGCAAAACAAGTAAAACATGGCATTGAAGAAAAGATGCAAGTAAAACAACATCACAAACGCTCCAAAACAAGGATGCAACAAGGTAACATTAAACTACATGCAAAACTAAGCAAGTTTCATAAAGAGCATGCTCAAAATGGAGCCATCGTTCAATACATACACTCAATACAAGTTTCAAGCACAATCTGCCCAAAACAGCAACTAAGCACTTTGCAATAAAGGAAAGACCATGCTACAAGAAACATATGGACACCAACTTGCGAGCACTCGAAGGACATACAACATGCTTCAAATATCATTAAGGTTCAAGTTCATAGGCATCAGGATTAATCCAACATGATCAAAGCAAAAAGCAACTTAATAACACAAATTGTGACTTAGTGAAAAACAGGGCATAGATGTGAGCAAGAATAACATGTTGCCATGTTGGAGGCGTGAAACAAAGATGATATATTCCAGGAAAATGGAAAACAAAATCATGGCATTAAAGAACAGGTTAAACATTGCAAAAAAATGATTACTAAGCATCTCCATATGAGCCCTAGATCAATGGCAATCAATAAGACAAGATGCAACATGATATAAGCTGATTCTCAGACTTAAGAGGAAATCTGGGAATGCAAAACAGTAACATTATGATGCTAACTTTGGAGGCACATAACAGCAATAATAGAAACTTTAATAATCATGCAAAAGACATGGCTTGTAGTACACATGATATACTTCAACTTAGTCCAAGGGCACAAGTTCATATGAAGCATGGAGTAATTACTATGATTCATGCAAAAAGGAACATGATATTAACAGGATGACAGATTTAGCATGATGGCAACTTGAGAGAAAGAAATAGACAATCTATAGCAAGTTATATGGCAATCAAGGGCATGGCATCGAAGTACACATAACAAGGAGCAAATAACATCAAGGCATCATATACATATGGCTCAAGGTCTAGTGGGAACCATCAAGACAAGTTTGAATGTTGTAGAAGATTCAACAAGAGTAAAACAGCAACATCAGCATAGCATGTTTGCATGCTTGGACAAGAGGTCATATGAAGTCCAAAATTACCAAACTTGGCATGTGGACACAACACTCATATCATACTTCAAAACATGTAATTGGAGAAACTCCAAAAGAGGCACGGATGAATCAGTAACAAGCTCACAACATGGCACCATGGCGTTAATAGCAAACTGGAACATCATTTAGGCATGTTCATGGCAACGAAAACATATGTTATAGGACATATATGAGGCATCAAAAGACATGGCATGATAGAGCATAACATGGACATCAAAACATGTCAAGTAGGCATATCCATATATGCATGGAATTGATGGTAGCTTCAACTTAACATGGCAACTTCATGTAACAGTTACAGACTTAGCAAAATCAATAAGTCTCAGAAAATAGCAAACATTAAGTGGCACACTCGACAAGCTAGTGCTAGTCACCACAAGGCACATAAAAATACATGGGTTGCACCACTGTAAAGATGGCATGAAGATGCTCCTAAACATGTAGACATGATTCACAAAAGATGAGCAAACAAAATGATATGAAAATGACAAATCAGCAAGTTACGTCAAACTTTAGCAGGTTATATCACTTAGCACTCTTGCGATGGTGATTAAGGCATCAAGATGGACAGTAACATTCATGCAAATGACACTAGCATCTAGAGCACTCAGAGATGAACAATTTGACATAGCATACATGCAAAACGGAGCAACATGCACAAAGTTACGACATGGAGAAGATGCACACATGATAAGAAAAACTTGGGGACTTGGAGAAATTATACCCCATGAAAATTGGATAGGACGGATCAGGACGAGGAGATCCGGGGTCGGAGACGGGCGTTTGGATGGATGGATGGGTGGATCTGATCCACTTTTTCCGGATCCGGCCAGAAAGGAGCTCCGGCGAGGCGACGACGGGGGGGGTCGGCCGGACTGGGTGGAGGGGGTCCGGTGGCGGCGAGGTCGGCCGATGGCCTACTAGGGACGAGGGGCGCGACACGGGCGCGGCGGCGGCGGGCTTTGCGAGGCGTCTACGGCGCGCGGGCGGCGGAGCAAGCGGTGGGGGGCGGCGCGGTCATGCAGCGATGGGCGACGGTAGGAGCGGGGCAACGGCGGTGGAGATCGGGGCCCGGGCAGCCTCCGGATGGGCCCGGTGGGCCGGCACGGGTGGGGAGGCTGGAGGCGCGCGCGGTGAGGCCAGGGGTGAGGTGGCGGCGTCCGGTTGGCTAGAAGAGGCGGCGGAGGTGACGTGTCAGGCCACGATTGGTCGGGCGACGTGGCGGCTGGACATGTCCGGTGAGGGTGGACATGTCCGGCGGCGTGAGGAAGAGGAAGGCTAGGGTTTCGTCCCCGAATTTGGACGGGGAAGGCTTATTTATAGGTAGAGGGAGCTAGGAGAGTCCAAATAAGGTGTGGTTTTCGCCCACACGATCGTGATCCAACGATGGAGAGCATGGAGGGGTTTTAGATGGGCTAGTCGGCTGTTATGAGGGGTGCTGGGCTACAAATACAAGGAGAGTTTCGGTTAATGTGGTTAACCGTTGGGGCATCAAACGACCTCCAAATGGAACGAAATTTGACAGGCGGTCTACCGGTGATGTACCAAGGACACTCGACAAATCTCGGCCCATGCTGAGAGTGTTTTTCTCCCGCTCCCGAAACGAGAACTGGATGGTGCAACGGGTGCATATGAGAGTGTCGGATTCTGAAACGGAATACGGAGAAGGTGACCGGATGTAAGAGACGAACATGAATGCAAATGAGATGCACATGATGACATGGCAAAATGCAACACGCAAGAAAATGGCATGGCAACAACGAAGAATAACTGGAAGACACCTGGCGCATTGGACTCCGGGCCTCACAACTCTCCTCCACTAACAAGAGATCTCATCCCGAGATCTTAGGAACGAGACGGAAGAGAAGAGGAAGAGGTGAACCAAGAACGCAAGAGCGAAGAAAACCAAGGTCGAGAACACTCATGCATAAAAGAGAACCAATGATTATGACAAGAATCAAGAGCTCAAGGAATAAGATAGACTCTTAGACCACTCCGGTTAGAAGAAGATAGAAAAGGAATAAGAACAAAAGAATTTAGGCAACACTTCAGCTGAACATGGAAAGAATATATCATGATCTTGACAAGATGGAACGATATTTGACGAGAGAAACAACACAATGCCTCCGAAAGAGTTGAAAGAGTAGAATGAAAAGAACGAAGAAGAAAATGACACCTTCTACCACCATTGAGTTTGAAAAGCCTCCTTACGAAGAAGGGTTGAACGGAGTTGTTGACAAAATCAACAACAAAACAATTGATTTGGGTGGGCTTATGTAAAACATCTCAACACTTGAGGTGAATTTCTGCCACTACCCAAGTGATTGAATAGCTGAGAATGAAGAATTACAAAACTCCACTTCACAAGAATACGGAGAATTAATAGCAATTCGAGACGCAAGAAGAAAATATACTTGAGCTTCGCCAAGAAGAATCTTGATGAACACTTGAAGACTGAATTAACTGTTTGACGAGAATGAGTTAAATCCTTAACGAACCACTGTGAAGAACTCCGATAACAAAAGGATGATGTGGTTGAATTCAAAGGATGAAAATAATAAGATTAAAGCCTTGTGATGATTTAGACAGGGGTTCCGACGAGATGCTCGAGGAAACTTTGGACTCCGGAAAAGAAAAAGATGAAAACACTTTGAACCAAGAATGTGATATGACGAACAAACTCCGAAAAGAAGAGATTAAACAACTTGATGGAAGAATAATAAGAATTATGTTATGCTTATCATTCATCAATTAAATCAATGAGAAGCAATGGATTTGCATACTACTTATTCGCGTTGGAAAAGATTAGGGGAGATATAGCACAAAACTTGGGAAGGTCTTCATGAACCACTGATAGGATTGGAAAGAAAGAATGAATTGGTATATGATAACAAAGGAAAGAATCTTGAACGAACCATCGTAAGAATTGAAAATGAATGCAGAAAGAGAATGAATCACCAGGAGGAACTAGAAAATGAACGAAGATACTTGAGTGAATCGAGATGCAAGAGATCGAAGAGATCACATACTGATTAAAATAATGCTTGAACGATGCACCGGTACAAATATGGGAACGAACGAAGCTGAAAGGTTGGAACAAAGGAATCTTTTCAAATGGAGGCCTCCAGATAATTGAAACAGAAAAACAACTCATGAAATACTCTGGATGGGTAAGAAAAGAATCGCATGATTGGAAACAATAAGAGGATAGGAACAGCTAGCACCACCAATCTCTGAGAGAATGGACAAGATTTAGGGGAAAATCTTCTTCGATCTTCAAATGTTGAGAATGACGACGAGGAAAACCACCAAAGATTGTTGAGATACTCCAGGAGAATGAAAAGCGAAGAGGTTGAGCTAACAATGAAATGATTTGAAATCGATCTTGGAAAAGCATCTGGCTGATGAAATTCATTCTTATGTCAAACTTCGAAAAGAATTTTGAGAATAACTTCGGAAAAATTAGAAGAGTCGGGTAAGATCCTGGGAAAAGACCTGTGGGTTAGGGCCCACTGAAAAGAAACACCATTGGCAAGGATTGGTTGAAATGAGAAATGATGCACCGAAACAACTTAAAGACTTGATGACGTGACAACCTCGAAATAATTGAATTCAAACACGAATCTTCTGAGATGTCTTCATCGGTCGGGAACGATTAAATGGCAAGTGGAGAACGAGCAAGGGAAACATTTGAGTCGAGGAAAAGAATATGATCAACAACGAAAAACTTGAATTGGATCCACCGAAAAGAACACGAGACTAACCATGAAGAACTAGGCGAGAATTCACCGGTTGAGACAATTGAGGAAAGACTGAAGAGGCTTCGCAAGAATGAAATTGATGCTCGAATAGAGGCTCAGGCTCCGGGAAGAAAAGGGTTGGGAGGGCGGGAAAAAACAAAGGCAACTTGGAACGGGGAACCAACGAATAACTTGAAGAGAAAAAAAACACCGGTTGAAATAATTGAGGAAAGAATGCAAAGGCTTCGCACGAGTAAGATGGATACTTGATTACGGACTCCGGCTCCGACAAGAAAAAAAGGTGGGCGGGTGGGAAAAGAAAACAACTTAGGACGGGGAAAACAACTTCATTGATAAAGAACTAAGGGTTGATCTCGCAAAAGACGACGAGGATCGAATGACTCAAAGAGAAGTGCGCCGGATGAAAAGAGCTGACATCGCAACGAACGAAAATCAACTGCGTGATTCTAAAAAAAATTGAAGGGGAAGAGGAATAAGTCAAAACACCTATGTCAAGATTTCTCACCAGAGCGACGAAGGGGCTGAGGAGTAAAACAATTCCTACTTTCCGATATAACTAGACTCCAAAAAACTTTTCCTCTAGACTCAACAACGGCCAAACTACACGATCAAAAAAGGGGGATCCTATGGTCGGTCGAGGCTCTGATACCAACTTGTCAGCCCAGTATGCGACTCTATCCTAAAGGACCTCGAAGGTCCCACCAAGGATACAACCGCATATTGGCACACTTTTGCAAGGTGGATATCTTTACAACGTACCATTACATAATAGTTGGGGATACATACAAGGCATACAAATGCCGCAAAAATACATCAATACATCATACAAGAGAACAACATCCGCCTCGGATGAAACACAATCTGAAACTCAACGACATCCACCCTGCTAGCCCAGGCAGCCGACCAGGAACCTAACCCAGATCGACGAAGAAGAAGAAGAACTCCAAGACAAGCAAAACATTGCTCTCGTGTCAAAATCACTGCATAACCTGTACATGCAACTATTGGTGTAGTAATCTGTGAGCCATGAGGACTCAGCAATCCCATTACCATGGGTATCAAGACTAGCAAAGCTTAAAGGGGTATGGAAAGGGTAAGTGCTGAGGTTGCAGCAGCGACTAAGCAAAGTTTGGAGGCTAACATACGAGTACAAGAGTAAGATGAGAAACTACGCAAACGGTCGCAAACTAGTAATGATCAAGAAGTGATCCTGAAGTACTTATGTTCAAACATAACCCAACCGTGTTCTCCTCTCAAACTTCCCCGAAAGGAGATAGTCACGGTTACGCAATACGGTTGGTGTATTTTAATTGAGTTTACTTCAAGTCCTCTACAACCAGATATTAGCAAATTTCCATCTGCCACATAACCGCGGGCATGACTCTCAAAAGTTAAAACCCTTCAGGGGTGTCCCAACTTAGCCCGTGACAAGCTCATGATCCGCGGAGAAAATCCACCATCACAGGACACCCGATCAGACTCGGAATCCCAGTGCACAAGACATTTCGACAATGGTAAAACTAATCCAGCAAGACCTCCCGATGCACCGACCTAGCCTGATAGGAGTCGCACGTATCTCGTTCTCAGGGTACACTGGACGGGCAAGACATCAGGTTGGCTGAGACCCTTGTTGCCTAGGGGGGCCCCGGACATCGCCCAGTTTGGACCAACACTCATGTGGAGCATTGGCCCGGGGGGTTGATTAAGTCCACGTGGGCCGGCAAGTCCCGATGCAAGTTTTAGTTGTTATTAGGCAAATGGTAAAACCAATGTTGGACCTTGTTGGAAGAGTTTTATTCAAAGCAAACTCTCAAGAGGGCCCCATACCCCTCATCGTGTTACGGACGCAAAATCAAGGAACATAACACCGGTATGACGGAAACTAGTGCGGCAAGAGTGGAACAAAACACCAGGCATAAGGCCGAGCCTTCCACCCTTTACCAAGTATATATGTGCATTAGTGGAATAAGACATATTGTGATATCCAATGATATCCATGTCCCAACATGGAACAACCTGCAACTGCAACTGCACCTGCAACTAGCAATGCTATTAGACGGGCTGAGCAAAGCAGCAACATAGCCAAACAATGGTTTGCTAGTAAGGGTGAAAAGGTTAGAGGCTATCATGGCAATTTGGGAGGCTTCATAAACAAGTGGTAGGTAGCGCGACATAGTGATAGCATCGAGACAACTAGCATAGCAAAGATAGTAGTGAGATCCAAGGTTACATTCATCTTGCCTGACATCCCGCTAGGAAGAAGAATGAGTCCATGAAAAAGATGAAGCCACGTAGTCGAACGAATCCTCACATTCGCAACGAAACGGGAACTAACGAGAAGGAGCACCACCGGAAAGAAGCAAACAACATGGTAAACACACAAGCATGAACAAGACATGATGCTCAACCAAGTATGATGCATGACAAGTCTATATGATGCTACTCATGGCAAGAGATGATGCATACAAGAATAACACATCAAGGCAAGCTTAAATGAGGCCGAAAACAAAATATAACAATTCCAGTAAGTCCTCATATGCAAATTTCGAAATTGGTTCAGATCTGAATAACACATTATGTTGAAGTTGTTAAACAGCAAGTTAAAGTTCACCAAGATGATCTCCACGGTTTTCTTGTCAAGTTACATAGAAAGTTCGTTTAATTCGGAGTTACAGCCTAGAAGATATGAGCAAAACAAGTTAAAAATGGCATTGATGGAAAGATGCAAGTAAAACAACATCACAAACGCTCCAAAACAAGGATGGAACAAGGTAACATGAAACTAAATGCAGAACTAAGCAAGTTTCATATAGAGCTTGCTCAAAACGAAGCCACGGTTCAACACATACACTCAATACAAGTTTCAAGCACAATCTACCCAAAACAGCAACTAAGCACTTTGCAATCAAGGAAAGAACGTGCTACAGGAAACATATGGACACCAACTTGACATGCACTCAAAGTATAGACAACATGCTAAAAATATCATTAAGGTTTAAGTTCATACGCATCAGGATTAATCCAACATGATCAAAGCAAAAAGCAACTTAATAACACAGATTGTGACTTAGTGAAAAATAGGGCATACATGTGAGCAGGAATAATATGTTGACATGTTGGAGGCATGAAACATAGATGATATAGTGCAAGAACAAGGCAAACAAAAGCATGGCATTAAAGAACAGGTTAAACATGGCAAAACATGATTACTAAGCATCTCCATATGAGCCCTAGGTCAATGGAAATCAACAAGACAAGATGCAACATGATATAAGTTGATTCTCAGAATCTGGGAATGCAAAACAGTAACATTATGATGCTAAGTTTGGAGGCACATAACAGCAATCATAGCAACTTTAATAATCATGCAAAAGACATGGGCATGTAGTATACATTATATACTTCAACTTAGTCCAAGGGCACAAGTTCATATGAAGCACGGAGTAATTACTATGATTCATGCAAAAAGGAACATGCTGTTAACAGGAAGACAGATTTAGCATGATGGCAACTAGAGAACAAGAAAGTGACAATCTATAGCAAGTGATATGGCAATCAAGGGCATGGCATCGAAGTACACATAACAAGGAGCAAATAACATCAAGGCATCATATACATATGGCTCAAGGTCTAGTGGGAACCATCAAGACAAGTTTGAATGTTGTAACAGATACAACAAGTGTTAAACAGCAACATCAGCATAGCATGTTTGCATGCTTGGAACAGAGGTTACATGAACTCCAAAATTATCAAAATTGGCATGTGGACAAAGTACTAATAGCATACTTCAAAACGAGTAATTGGAGCAACTCCAAAAGAGGCACGGATTAATCAATAACAAGCTCACAACATGGCATCATGAAGTTAACAGCAAACTGGAACATCATTTAGGCATGTTCATGGCAATGAAAACATATGCTACAGGACATATATGAGGCATCAAAAGACATGGAATTATAGAGCATAACATGGACATCAAAGCATGTCAACTAGGCATATCCATATATGCATGGAATTGATGGTAGCTTCAACTTAATATGGCAACTTCATGTAACAGTTACAGACTTAGCAAAATCACTAAGTCATAGAAAAGAGCAAACATCAAGTGGCACACTTCACAAGCTTGTGCTAGTCACCACAAGGCACATAAAAATACATGGATTGAACCACTGTAAACATGGCATGAATATGCTCCTAAAAATGTAGTGATGCATGATAATCCCCAAGTGCAAGGAATCATCGTAGCAATTTCCAAAGGTGGAAGTGATAATCATGGAGTGTTGAACCAACTAGGAGCTAAAGGTAAGATCAATATTCTCTCAAGCCACTGATACGACTCTACGTACACCCAATGTTTGCTTCCATCTAGCAGTGAGAAATAAAACTATGTTGTGGGTATGAAGTGGATAACTTTACATGATATCAGAGAGCTAAAATATGAAAGTATGTGCTGTTATCATAAAGTTAGAACATATTACTAAATATTATAAATAGCGAGTGTGTAATAATGGTGGGTCGGTGTGCAGAATTGTCCTAGGCAATCGTTAACAAGACCGGTAATCACTATTGCAGTTTCACATGAGGGAGAGGCATAAGCTAACATACTTTCTCTACTTGGATCATATGCACTTATGATTGGAACTCTATAAAGCATCCGCAACTACTAAATATCATTAAGGTAAAACCCAACCATAACATTAAAGCATCAAGTCCTCTTTTTCCCATACGCAACAACCCCCTTACTCGGGTTTGTGTTTCAGTCACTCACGCAACCCACTATAAGTGAATCATAAATGTATTGCAACACCCTGTAGTGGGAATCCCTCATGCTTGCGCGACGCGGAGGGCACCATAGGACAGCATCAAAGAAAAACATACAACTCATACCAATCTAGATCATCAATCAACCCAAAGACAAAAGATATCTATTCAAAACATCATAGGATGGCAACACATCATTGGATCATAATATGTGGCATAAAGCACCATGTTCATGTAGGGATTACAGAGGGGTGCGGGAGAGTGGACCACGTAAAAGAGATGAGGATGGTGATGTTGATGAAGATGATCACCGCGGCGATGATTCCCCTCTCGATGGCACTCCGGTGCCACCAAGAGAGAGGAGGAGAGGTTCTCCCGCTTGTGCTTCCTCCTCCATGCCCCCCTAGATGGGGAGAGGTTCTCCCTCTGGTCCTTGGCCTTCATGGTGATGATGGCACCTCCGGTGATGATGGGCCCCTCAGGCAGGGTGCCAGAGAGGGCCTAGATTGGTTTTCGGTGGCTACAGAGGCTTCTGGCAGTGGAACTCCCGATCTAGGTTAATTTTCCGAGGTTTCTGTAATTATAGGAATTTTTGGCGTCAGTCTCACGTCAAGGAGGTGCCCGAGGCGTCCACGAGGCAGGCCCACGCGCCTGGGGGGGGCGCGCCCCCCACCCTCGTGGACACACCGGGACTCTGCTATCCCAACTCTTTTACTCCGGGGTCTTGTTTTGGTCCATAATAAATCGTTAAAAATTGGCACATCAATTGGACTCCGTTTGATATTCCTTTTCTGTAAAACTCAAAAACAAGGAAAAAACAGAAACTAGCACTGGACTCCAGGTTAATAGGTTAGTCCCAAAAACCATATAAAATAGCATATAAATGCATATAAAACATCCAAGGTTGATAATATAATAGCATTAATACTCCATAAATTATAGATACGTTGGAGACGTATCAATGCACAAAAGATGAGCACACAAAATGCTATGAAAATGAGAAATCATCAAGTTACGTCAAACTATAGTATGTTATATCACTTAGCACTCTTGCAACGATGATTAAGGCATCAAGATGGACAGTAACATGCATGCAAATAACACTAGCATCTAGAGCACTCAGAGACGAACAATTTGACATATCATACATGCAAAGCAGAGAAACATGCACAAAGTTACGACATGGAGAAGATGCACACATGATAAGAAAAACTCAGGGACTTGGAGAAATTATACCCCATGAAAACTGGATGGGACGGATCGAGACGTGGAGATCTGGGGTCGGGTCGGGCGTTTGGATGGATGGATGGGTGGATCTGATCCAACTTTTCTGGATCCGGCCGGAGAGGAGCTCCGGCGAGGTGGCGCGACTCCCGGCTAAGTGACGAAGACGGGGGCCAACCGGACTGGCGGCGAGGTCAGTCGGTGGCTGGCCGGTGACGAGGGGTGCAGCATGGGCGTGGTGGCGGCGGGCTTTGCGAGGTGGTGGCGGCGCGCGGTGGTCGGCGTGCGAGCGGCGAAGCAAGCGGCGGTGCGCGGTGGCTAGTGCCGGGCGGCGCAGGCGGCACAGTCGGGCTGCGCGGGGCATGGGAGGAGCAGGGCGGCGGCGGTGGAGATCCGTACCCTGGCGGGCTCTGGATGGGCCCGGCGAGCCGGCGCGGGTGGGGACGCTGGAGGCGCGCGCAGCGAGGCCTGGGGTTGAGGTGGCGGCGTCCAGTTGGCTAGAAGCGGCAGTAGAGGTGATGTGGCAGGCGATTAGCCGGGCAACGTGGCGGCTGGACATGTCCGGCGGCGTGAGGAAGAGGAAGGCTAGGGTTTCATCCACGAATTTGGACGGGGGAGGCTTATTTATAGGTAGAGGGAGCTAGGAGAGTCCAAATGAGGTGTGGTTTTCGCCCACACGATCATGATCCAACGACGGAGAGCATGGAGGGGGTTTAGATGGGCTATTGGGCTGTTATGAAGGGGTGTTGGGCTGCAAAGGGAAGGAGGGTTTCCGTTAACGCAGTTAACTGTTGGGGCATCAAATGACCTCCAAATGGAACAAAATTTGATAGGAGGTCTACCGGTGATGTACTAAGGCCACTCGACAAATCTCGGCCCATTCCGAGAATGTTTTTCTCCCGCTCACAAAACCAGAACTGGAAGGTGCAAGTGGTGCATATGGAGAAAGTGACTGGATGCAAGAGACGAACATGAATGCAATGAGATGCACATGATGACATGGCAACAAGGACGAATAACTGGAAGACACCTGGCGCATCAGACTCGAGGCGTCACAGGCTCACCCCTCTCGGCCCCACTGCCCATCTCCCTTCAGGAGCATGACATGTGGACCAGCCACATGTCGAGTCCACAGAAGCTCACTCCCGCGGGCCCCGGGAGGGAAATGTAACTCCTGCGCCAGGCCTTGTGGTGCTACCGCTGCGTGAACTCATGCTAAACTCGAGATTTGTTTCTTACTAGCAAGATGCTCGTGCGTTGCATGGAACATCAAGATGCATTGTATGAGTAGTTTATCTTGTGGGAGAAAAGGATGAATGATGGAAGGATTTATTTGCAAATGTGGAGAGGGGTGTGGGTATCTTTTTACAAAATTGGCATAGTTTCCTTACATGCACATCTATACGTCTTATAACTCCCCGACGTCCAGCTGTGGCACCCTCGCCACGGCCAGGCCACCACCGGTCGGTTCAACTCGAATGAGTGATTCATGAATGCCGCCGCGACAACGCCTAGCTGGGCATCTCAAACCACACGGATGCCGCTTCCCCGAAGCCGACCTATGCTGGAACATGGCCGCATGCCATTGAGCCACGCGTCAACGTACGACGGCAGGAACGCTTCTAGGCTCACTGGCTCGACTACGTTAGGTACATCACGTTTGCAAACCGGTATTAGGGGTCCTCGGGCGTCCGGGCTATTTGACATGGGCCGGACTAATGGGCCGTGTAGATACAAGATGGAAGGCTTTTTCCCGTGTCTGGATGGGACTCTCCTTGGCGTGGAAGGCAAGCTTAGCGTGCGGATATGTATATTCCTTTCTCTGTAAACTGACTCTGTACAACCCTAGCCCCCTCCGGTGTCTATATGAACCAGAGGGTTTAGTCCGTAGAGGCAATCATAATCATATAGGCTAGACATCTAGGGTTTAGCCATTACGATCTCGTGGTAGATCAACTCTTGTAACCACTATACTCATCAAAGTCAATCAAGCAGGACATAGGGTCTTACCTCCGCCGAGAGGGCCCGAACCTGCGTAAACATCGTGTCCCCTATCTCCTGTTACCATCGATCCTTAGACGCACAGTTCGGGACCCCCTACCCGATATCTACCGGTTTTGACACCGACATTGGTGTTTTCATTGAGAGTTCCTCTGTGGCATCAACTGAAGGACCGATGGTTCGCCCTGTCATCAATGGGAATATTACTTCTGAAGGAGCCCTAGCTCCAGGGCAAACCCTCCGGCTCGGCGATTTCACTATGGGTGCCCGTCCGACCATTAAGCCAAAAGCAATCCCCCAAGTCGCTGAAAATCCCCTCTGTGTCAGCCCTGAATATTCCGACCAGATGGATCCAGCAGATCTATCGTATTTGAACAAACTGCTAGATCACATCGCCGCCCTGGGAGTCTCAACTGACTATGATCATATCGGGCTTAAATCCGATCAGAGAGAAATTAAATCTCCGCCGATCACCCATCAGATAGCAGTTATGGAGGAACAAGCTAACAATAACTTATCTCCTATGTTGAGAACCAACTATGTTCGGATTTCCGAATCGGGAGAACCGAATACCCACCCTCGAGAGGACACTCCCTGTCCTTCGAACACACAATCAGATGTCAAGCCTAAGAATTCCCTCGACAGTCCGGAGCCTGGGCTGGTAACCTCGGAAATCCTTCAAACTCCGGATTCCACGGTAGGTCAAGGTGCGAATTTGAGCCCACCCACCCACCACAAGCAATATTATCCATGCAACTCCGACTCCTCTGACATATGCGACCTAATGTATGTGCGGCAGCAGCCTCGGGAAACCGTCCATCACTTTTGGGCCATATTCCTCCTTGTTAAAAACAAGATAAAGGACTACTGCGACCACGACGCAATTTCAGTATTTCGCAACAACTGTATGGATGAGGGAATCCTTAATGCCCTCAATCGTCGTCGTGTCCTGCAATTCACAGATTTGGCATGCATGGTACAGAAGTACTGCACAATGGAAAGCACCTGGAAAATTCAGACAGCCCACTGGGAACCGCAGGGCTTTAAGCCATCTCCCGGATGGGAAAAACGATACACCCTCACGGGGCACCTAATCATCATCCCATAGACAAGAAATTCAAGCCCTTTATGGGACATAGAACTGTCTTCGAAGAATGGCTCGACAGGCCCTGTCAAATACACATGATGACGAATACTGAACCAATGCACTACCTACCGGCATGTTGGATACTCCGGCACCAATACTACACCAGAAAAGTACTCTTTGGAACACGATCCCGAAGTACTCACAGTCTTCAATACCTTATCATCAAATAATCGGCGCAAACGGGCGCTTCGCGACCTTGCTGAAGCTGCCATGTAGCAGCAATAAACCCTTGGAATGATTCGGAAATTACTTTCAATGCCGATGACGAACCAAGATCACGCTTAGTCCGGCACCAGCAACTCTGGTCCTCAACCCAATTGTGGACGGTTTTCAGCTCACTAAAGTGCTAATGGACGATGGCAGCAGACTGAGCCTCATCTACAAGGACACGCTCAATAAAATCCAAATGGACAGAAGTCACATTGAGCAGAGCAATACATCCTTTAGGGGAATCATTCCCAGCAGGGAAGCAAGATGCTCGGGAAAAATTAAGCTGGATGTGGTATTCGGCACACTAGAAAACTATAGGTCCGAAGAGATAATCTTCCAGGTGGCTCCTTTTAATAGTGGATATCATGCCCTGTTAGGGCGAGATGCATTCACACGCTTTCTAGCTATACCTACTTACGGGTATATGATGCTCAAAATGACCGGGCCCAATAGTGTTATCACTATCTCCAGTGATCCGGACATAGCACTCCGCACCGAAAATAAAACTGCATCCCTGGCCCTTGAGGCATTGTCTGAAGCCCTAGCGGCCGAGGAACTCACCGCACTATGTTCCAGAGTGGATAGGGACGATGTAATTCCTGACAAAAGGCCCAAATCCACATCTTTCAAGCCAGCAGACGAGATAGTAAAATTTCAAGTACACCCGATGGATCCCAAGAAAACAGCTTCCATTGGGGCGCAGCTAGACCCGACGGTCGACGCCGCATTATGCGCATTCCTGCGTGAGAATTAGGACATCTTCGCCTGGCACCCCTTGGATATGCCAGGAATCCCACGTGCCCTGGCCGAACATAGTCTCAATATAGTGAAGGGGTACAAGCCGGTCAAGCAAACGCTCCGGCGATTTTCCGAACCCAAACGACAGGCTATGGGGGAGGAGCTCGCCAAGCTACTCGAAGCCGGGTTTATCAAAGAGATCAAACATCTGGACTGGTTAGCAAAGCTGGCCATGGTACCAAAGAAGGATAAATCATGGTGCATGTGTGTCGATTTCAAAGACCTTAACAAGGCATGCCCTAAGGACCCCTTCCCACTACCTCACATCGACCAGATTATCGATGCAACCGCGAGACACGATTCACTGTGTTTCTTCGACGCATACTCCAGATACCATCAAATTAAGATGAAAGAATCCGACCAAGCTGCAACTGTCGGTGTTCTTGGAACGGGGGTCCCCAGACTTGCCTGCCCGTGGCCCATGGCGTGGTTCTGCTGGCAGGTCTGTACGGCCCATCATCATCAACAAGGCATTTAAGACCCTCGCGAGGGGCCAAGCCTCGTGAGGCAGACGATGCAAGACCTCCTCAAGAGTGGCCTCACCAGGCTGCCTCGCGAGGAGCGGAGATATCAAGGCGGTGTGAACCTCGCGAGGCTCTCGTGACGTGAGCCATGACGATCAACACCAGGCGGGCGCTAGCGCGCGAAGCGTCCTTGTTTCCTCTTTGGTGCTAAGGAGGCAAGTGCAGGCGCGGTGTACCAAGGCGTCAGGCAAAGGTTTCCATATTGGTGCAACAAGACCGAGACCAGAAGGACGGCGGGACGAAGGTCACCATGGATCCCAGGACGGCGTCACCACCAGAACCTTTGGTAGGCGAAGACCACCTTTTGTCAGGATAGCATGTACTAGCTGTCCCCTTTCAAATTGGCCGCCGTTGTAGGCTCCCTTCCCGCTCAATATTTGGGGAGAGGACCAGGGGCTATATAAGTAGGACTAGCCACTACCGAAAGGGGGGGTCCGATCTGATCTAAGGCCAACCCTTAGCACACCAAGCACAAGAACACCTCAACCTCAGGAGGTTGTTCTTCCCCTTGTATTGTTCATCATCAGCCCAAGAGGCAATCCACCACCACCACACTGGAGTAGGGTATTACACCACATCGGTGGCCCGAACCAGTATAAACCTTGTGTCTTTGTGTTGCCAGTCCGTCGAGTTCATCCGTGAGACCTTAGCGAGCTAGGGCGTAGATCGGAAGGAGGGAAAGAACTTCGCGCGCACCCCAGAGTTCGAACCTCAAGGGTTTGCCGGAACCCGTGATCCGATAGCAACGGCATTCATCACCCCATATGGGCCTTTTTGCTTCAACACTATGCCTTTCAGGCACAAAAACGCCGGCGCCACTTACGAAGGCATGATTCAAACGTGCCTGAAAAAACAAATCGGCAAGACCGTGGAGGCATATGTAGATGACGTAGTCATCAAAACCAAGCATGTTGAATCATTGGTGGATGACTTACGCCTCACATTCGACAACCTCCGAACATATGACCTAAGGCTCAATCCGGAAAAGTGCATTTTCTGCGTTCCTGCCGGCAAATTACTCGGGTTTATTGTCTCTAATAGGGGAATCGAAGCAAACCCAACCCAAATTCGAGCCTTGTCACAATTGGCAACACCAACCGACCTCAAGCAAGTCCAAAAACTAGCCGGGTGCGTGGCAGCCTTGAGCCACTTTATCTCCAGATTAGGATAAAAGGCGTTGCCAGTGTATCGCCTGCTCCAACGCACCAACCACTTTGTGTGGACGGATGCTGCAAGAGCCGGGCTGGAGGAAATAAAAACTTTTCCAGCAAGCAACCCCATCCTGGCCACACAAAACATCGGTGACCCAATGTTGCTTTACATATCGGCAAGTCACCAGGTGGTGAGTGCGGTGCTCGTCGTTGAACCAGAAGAGGAAGGACATAAATTCCCACTCCAGAAACTAGTATATTATGTATCGACGGTCCTTACACCATGCAAATCCCGATACCCACATTATCAGAAGATAGCATGTGCGGTCTTTATGGCATCCCGCAAGCTAGGGCACTACTTCCAAGAGTGCTCAATCACAGTGGCTTCTGAAGTACCACTCAATGATATTATAAACAACCGAGAGGCCACCGACATGATTGCCAAATGGTCCATTGAGCTCCAACCATTTGAAATAACATACAAACCACGACGAGCAGTAAATCTCAAGTGTTGGCTGACTTCGTCGCCGAATGAACAGAGGCCAAACTCCCTAAAGAGTACGACACGTAGTCCAACTAGGTGATGCTGTTGGAAATATGCCCTAGAGGCAATAATAAAAGGGTTATTATTATATTTCTTTGTTCATGATAATTGTCTTTTATTCATGCTATAACTGTATTATCCGGAAATCGTAATACACGTGTGAATACATAGACCACAATATGTCCCTAGTGAGCCTCTAGTTGACTAGCTCATTGTGATCAACAGATAGTCATGATTTCCTGGCTATGGACATTGGATGTCGTTGATAACGGGATCACATCATTAGGAGAATGATGTGATGGACAAGACCCAATCCTAAGCCTAGCACAAAGATCGTGTAGTTCGTATGCTAAAGCTTTTCTAATGTCAAGTATCTTTTCCTTAGACCATGAGATTGTGCAACTCCCGGATACCGTAGGAATGCTTTGGGTGTACCAAACATCACAACGTAACTGGGTGGCTATAAAGGTGCATTACAGGTATCTCCGAAAGTATCTGTTGGGTTGGCACGAATCGAGACTGGGATTTGTCACTCCGTGTAAACGGAGAGGTATCTCTGGGCCCACTCGGTAGGACATCATCATAATGTGCACAATGTGACCAAGGGGTTGATCACGGGATGATGTGTTACGGAACGAGTAAAGAGACTTGCCGGTAACGAGATTGAACAAGGTATCGGTATACCGACGATCGAATCTCGGGCAAGTACAATACCGCTAGACAAAGGGAATTGCATACGGGGTTGATCAAGTCCTTGACATCGTGGTTCATCCGATGAGATCATCGTGGAACATGTGGGAGCCAACATGGGTATCCAGATCCCGCTATTGGTTATTGACCGGAGAACGTCTCGGTCATGTCTGCATGTCTCCCGAACCCGTAGGGTCTACACACTTAAGGTTCGATGACGCTAGGGTTATAAAGGAAGTTTGTATGTGGTTACCGAATGTTGTTCGGAGTCCCGGATGAGATCCCGGACGTCATGAGGAGTTCCGGAATGGTCCGGAGGTAAAGATTTATATATGGGAAGTCCTGTTTTGGTCACCGGAAGAGTTTCGGGGTTTATCGGTAACGTACCGGGACCACCGGGAGGGTCCCGGGGGTCCACCAAGTGGGGCCACCAACCCCGGAGGCTTGCATGGGCCAAGAGTGGTGAGGGACCAGCCCCTTAGTGGGCTGGTGCGCCTCCCACAAGGGCCCATGGCGCCTAAGAGGTGGAAAGGGGGCAAACCCTAAGGGGATATGGGCCTTAGGGCCCATATTGGTGCGCCTCCCTCTCCTCTCCCCTCTTGGCCGCCACCCCCTTTGCCATCTAGGGCTGCCGCCCCCCCTAGGGGTGGGAACCCTAGAGGGGGGCGCACCCTCCTCCCTCTCCCCTATAAATAGTGAGGCATAGGGCTGCCCATAACACGCGATTCGATCTCTCGTTGGTGCAGCCCTGCGTCTCTTCTTCCTCCTCTTCTAGCCACGCTCCTCCACCACCACCACGCCGTTGTGCTGCTGCTGGATGGAGTCTTCCTCAACATCTCCCTCTCTCCTTGCTGGATCAAGGCATGGGAGACGTCACCGGGCTGTACGTGTGTTGAACGCGGAGGTGCCGTCCGTTCGGCACTTGGTCATCGGTGATTTGGATCACGACGAGTACGACTCCATCAACCCCGTTCACTTGAACGCTTCCGCTTAACGATCTACAAGGGTATGTAGATGCACTCTCCTTCCCTCGTTGCTAGTTTCTCCATAGATAGATATTGGTGACACGTAGGAAAATTTTGAATTTCTGCTACGTTCCCCAACAGTGGTATCAGAGCTAGGTCTACTGCGTAGATTCTTTGCACGAGTAGAACACAAAGTAGTTGTGGGCGTTGATTTTGTTCAATATGCTTACCGTTACTAGTCCAATCTTGTTTCGACGGTATTGTGGGATGAAGCGGCCCGGACCGACCTTACACGTACACTTACGTGAGACGGGTTCCACCGATTGACATGCACTTGGTGCATAAGGTGGCTAGCAGGTGCCAGTCTCTCCCACTTTAGTCGGAACGGATTCGATGAAAAGGGTCCTTATGAAGGGTAAATAGCAATTGGCATATCACGTTGTGGTATTGCATAGGTAAGAAACGTTCTTGCTAGAAACCCATAGCAGCCACGTAAAACATGCAAACAACAATTAGAGGACGTCTAACTTGTTTTTGCAGGGTATGCTATGTGATGTGATATGGCCAAGAAGAATGTGATGAATGATATGTGATGTATGAGATTGATCATGTTCTTGTAATAGGATTCACGACTTGCATGTCAATGAGTATGACAACCGGCAGGAGCCATAGGAGTTGTCTTTATTTATTGTATGACCTGCGTGTCATTGAAGAACGCCATGTAAACTACTTTACTTTATTGCTAAACGCGTTAGTCATAGAAGTAGAAGTAGTCGTTGGCGTGACAACTTCATGAAGACACGATGATGGAGATCATGATGATGGAGATCATGGTGTCATGCCGGTGACAAGATGATCATGGAGCCCCGAAGATGAAGATCAAAGGAGCTATATGATATTGGCCATATCATGTCACTACTCTATTTGATTGCATGTGATGTTTATCATGTTTATGCATCTTGTTTGCTTAGAACAACGGTAGTAAATAAGATGATCCCTTACAACAATTTCAAGAAGTGTTCTCCCCTAACTGTGCACCGTTGCTACAGTTCATTGCTTCTAAGCACCACGTGATGATCGGGTGTGATGGATTCTTACGTTCACATACAACGGGTGTAAGACAGTTTTACACAGCAAAAACACTTAGGGTTAACTTGACGAGCCTAGCATGTACAGACATGGCCTCGGAACACGGAGACCGAAAGGTCGAGCATGAGTCGTATAGCAGATATGATCAACATGAAGATGTTCACCGATGATGACTAGTCCGTCTCACGTGATGATCGGACACGGCCTAGTTGACTCGGATCATGTAATCACTTAGATGACCAGAGGGATGTCTATCTGAGTGGGAGTTCATAAGATGAACTTAATTATCTTGAACATAGTCAAAAGACCTTTTTGCAAATTATGTCGTAGCTCGCGCTTTAGTTCTACTGTTTTAGATATGTTCCTAGAGAAAATATAGTTGAAAGTTGACAGTAGCAATTATGCAATCAGTAGAAAGCTTATGTCCTTAATGCACCGCTTAGTGTGCTGAACCCCAAACATCGTTTGTGGATGTTTCGAACATCGAACATACACGTTTTGATAACTACGTGATAGTTCAGTTAAATGGTTTAAGTAGAGGCACCAAAGACGTTTTCGAAACGTCACAGAACATATGAGATGTTTCGAGGGCTGAAATTGGGATTTCAGGCTCGTGCCCACGTCAAGAGGTATAAGACCTCCGACGATTTTCTTAGCCTGCAAACTAAGGAGAGAAGCTCAATTGTTGAGCTTGTGCTCAGATTGTCTGAGTGCAACAATCACTTGAATCAAGTGGGAGTTGATCTTCTAGATGAAATAGTGATAGTTCCTCCGAAGTCATTACCACCAAGCTGCTAGAGCTTCGTGATGAACTATAATATATCAAGGACATATATGATGATCCTTGAGATATTCGCGATGTTTGACTCTGCGAAAGTAGAAATCAAAAGGGAGCATCAATCGTTGATGGTTAGTAAAACCACTAGTTTCAAGAAGGGCAAGGGCAAGAAGGGATACTTCATGAAACGGCAAATCAGCTGCTGCTCTAATGAAGAAACCCGAGGTTAAACCCAAACCCGAGACTAAGTGCTTCTATAATAAGGGGAAGAACCACTGGAGCAAGATTACCCTAGATACTTGGTGGATGAGAAGGCTGGCAAGGTCGATAGAAGTATATTGGATGTACATTATGTTAATGTGTACTTTACTAGTACTCCTAGTAGCACCAGGGTATTAAGATACCAGTTAAGTTGCTAAGTGTTAGTAACTCGAAATAAAAAAAGCTACGAAATAAAAGGAGACTAGCTAAAGGTGAGCTGACGATATGTGTTGGAAGTGTTTCCAAGGTTGATGTGATCAAGCATCGCACGCTCCCTCTACCACCGAGATTGGTGTTTGCGTTGAGCATAGACATGATTGGATTATGTCTATCGCAATACGGTTATTCATTTAAGGAGAATAATGGTTACTCTATTTATTTGAATAATACCTTCGATGGTCTTGCACCTAAATAAATGGTTTATTGAATCTCGATCGTAGTGATATACATTTTCATGCCAAAAGATATAAGATAGTAATGATAGTACCACTTACTTGTGGCACTGCCATGTAAGTCATATTGGTGTAAAACGCATGAAGAAGCTCCATGTTGATGGATCTTTGGACTCACTCGTTTTTGAAAAGTTTGAGACATGCAAACCATGTCCATTGGTGTTTATGCATGAAGAAACTCCATATAGATGGATCATTTGGACTCACTTGATTTTGAACCACTTGAGATACGCAAATCATACCACATGGGAAGATGACTGAAAAGCCTCGTTTTCAGTAAGATGGAACAAGATAGCAACTTGTTGGAAGTAACACATTTTGATGTGTCCAGTCCAATGAGTGCTGAGGTATGCAGTGAACATCGTTATGTTCTTACTTCACAGATGATTCGAGTAGATGTTGAGAATATTTACTTGATGAAACACAAGTCTGAATTATTGAATGGTTCAAGTAATTTCAGAGTGAAGTAGCAGATCATTGTGACAAGAGGATAAAATGTCTATGATATGATCATAGAGATGAATATCTGAGTTACGAGTTTTGGCAAACAATTAAGACATTGTGGAAATTGTTTCGCAATTAATACCGCCTGGAACACCATAATGTGATGGTGTGTCCGAACATCATAGTTGCACCCTATTGGATATGGTGCGTACCATGATGTCTCTTATCGAATTACCACTATCGTTCATGGGATAGGCATTAGAGACAACCACATTCACTTTAAATAGGGCACCACGTAATTCCGATGAGATGACACCGTATGAATTATGGTTTAGAGAAACCTAAGTTGTCGTTTCTTAAAAGTTTGGGGCTGCGACGCTTATATGAAAAAGTTTCAGGTTGATAAGCTCGAACCCAAAGCGGATAAAATACATCTTCATAGGACACCCAAAACAGTTGGGTATACCTCCTAATTCAGATCCGAAAGCAATATGAATTGTTTCTAGAATCGGGTCCTTTCTCGAGGAAAGGTTTCTCTCGAAAGAGTTGAGTGGGAGGACGGTGGAGACTTGATGAGGTTATTGAACCGTCTCTTCAACTAGTGTGTGACAGGGCACACGGAGTTGTTCCTGTGGCACCTACACCAATTGAAGTAGAAGCTTATGATAGTGATCATGAAGTTTCGGATCAAGTCACTGCCGTACCTCGTAGGGTGATAAGGATACGTACTACTTCAAAGTGGTACAGTAATCCTGTCTTGAAGGTCATGTTGCTAGACAAAAATGAACCTACGAGCTATGGAGAAGCGATGGTGGGCCCAAATTCCGACAAATGGTTAAGAAACCATGAAATCCGAGATAGGATCCATGTATCAGAACAAAGCATGGACTTTGGCGGACTTGCCAATGATCGGCAAGCCATTTGATAAATGGATCTTTTAAGAAGAAGACGGACGTGGATGGTAATGTCACCATCCATGAAGCTCGACTTGTGGCGAAGAGTTTTTCACAAGTTCAAGGAGTTGACTACGATGAGATTTTCTCATCCGTAGTGATGCTTAAAGTCCGTCGGAATCACGTTAGCACAAGTTGCATTTATGAAATCTGGCAGATGGATGTCAAAACGAGTTTCCTTACCAGTCGTAAGGAAAGGTTGTATGCGATACAATCAGAAAGGTTTTGTCGATCCTAAGGATGCTAAAAGGTATGCTGGCTCCAGCGATCCTTCTAAGGACTGGAGTAAGCATCTCGGAGTTGGAATGTACACTTTGATGAGATGATCAAAGATTTTGGGTTTGTACAAAGTTTATGAGAAACTTGTATTTCCAAAGAAGTGAGTGGGAGCACTATAGAATTTTTGATGAGTATATGTTGATCAGAAATGATGTAGAATTTCTAGAAAGCATATAGGGTTATTTGAAAGGTGTTTTTCAATAGAAAACCTGGATTAAGCTACTTGAACATTGAGCATCAAGATCTATAAGGATAGATCAAAATGCTTAATAATTACTTTCAAATGAGCACATACCTTGACATGATCTTGAAGGTGTTCAAGATGGATCAGTCAAAAAAGAAGTTCTTGCCTGAGTTGTAATGTACGAAGTTAAGACTTAAAGCTCGACCTCGGCAGAAAAGAGAGAAAGGACGAAGGTCGTCCCCTATGCTTAAGACATAGGCTCTACAATATGCTATGCTGTGTACCGCACCTGAAGTGTGCCTTGCCATGAGTCAGTCAAGGGGTACAAGAGTGATCCAAGAATGGATCACAGTACAGCGGTCAAAGTTATCCTTAGTAACTAGTGGACTAAGGAATTTTCTCGGTTATGGAGGTGATAAAGAGTTCGACGTAAAGAGTTACAACGATGCAAGCTTAACACCTATCCGGATAGCTCTGAGTAGAGATACCGGATACGTATAATGGAGCAACAATTTAGAATAGCTCCAAGTAGAACAGTTATTTGGAATAGCTCCAAATAGAGCGTGGTAGCTGCATCTAGGAGATGACATAAAGATTTGTAAAGCACACACGGATCTGAAAGGTTCAGAACCATTGACTAAAACCTCTCTCACAAGCAACATGATCAAACCCAGAACTCATTGAGTGTTAATCACATAGTGATGTGAACTAGATTATTGACTCTAGTAAACTCTTTGGATGTTGGTTACATGGTGATGTGACCTGTGAGTGTTAATCACATGGCGATGTGAACCAGATTATTGACTCTAGTGCAAGTGGGAGACTGTTGGAAATATGCCCTAGAGGCAATAATAAAAGGGTTATTATTATATTTCTTTGTTCATGATAATTGTCTTTTATTCATGCTATAACTGTATTATCCGGAAATCGTAATACACGTGTGAATACATAGACCACAATATGTCCCTAGTGAGCCTCTAGTTGACTAGCTCGTTGTGATCAACATATAGTCATGATTTCCTGGCTATGGACATTGGATGTCGTTGATAACGGGATCACATCATTAGGAGAATGATGTGATGGACAAGACCCAATCCTAAGCCTAGCACAAAGATCGTGTAGTTCGTATGCTAAAGCTTTTCTAATGTCAAGTATCTTTTCCTTAGACCATGAGATTGTGCAACTCCCGGATACCGTAGGAATGCTTTGGGTGTACCAAACGTCACAACGTAACTGGGTGGCTATAAAGGTGCATTACAGGTATCTCCGAAAGTATCTGTTGGGTTGGCACGAATCGAGACTGGGATTTGTCACTCCGTGTAAACGGAGAGGTATCTCTGGCCCCACTCGGTAGGACATCATCATAATGTGCACAATGTGACCAAGGGGTTGATCACGGGATGATGTGTTACGGAACGAGTAAAGAGACTTGCCGGTAACGAGATTGAACAAGGTATCGGTATACCGACGATCGAATCTCGGGCAAGTACAATACCGCTAGACAAAGGGAATTGCATACGGGGTTGATCAAGTCCTTGACATCGTGGTTCATCCGATGAGATCATCGTGGAACATGTGGGAGCCAACATGGGTATCCAGATCCCGCTATTGGTTATTGACCGGAGAACGTCTCGGTCATGTCTGCATGTCTCCCGAACCCGTAGGGTCTACACACTTAAGGTTCGATGACGCTAGGGTTATAAAGGAAGTTTGTATGTGGTTACCGAATGTTGTTCGGAGTCCCGGATGAGATCCCGGACGTCACGAGGAGTTCCGGAATGCTCCGGAGGTAAAGATTTATATATGGGAAGTCCTGTTTTGGTCACCGGAAGAGTTTCGGGGTTTATCGGTAACGTACCGGGACCACCGGGAGGGTCCCGGGGGTCCACCAAGTGGGGCCACCAACCCCGGAGGCTTGCATGGGCCAAGAGTGGTGAGGGACCAGCCCCTTAGTGGGCTGGTGCGCCTCCCACAAGGGCCCATGGCGCCTAAGAGGTGGAAAGGGGGCAAACCCTAAGGGGATATGGGCCTTAGGGCCCATATTGGTGCGCCTCCCTCTCCTCTCCCCTCTTGGCCGCCACCCCCTTTGCCATCTAGGGCTGCCGCCCCCCTAGGGGTGGGAACCCTAGAGGGGGGCGCACCCTCCTCCCTCTCCCCTATAAATAGTGAGGCATAGGGCTGCCCATAACACGCGATTCGATCTCTCGTTGGTGCAGCCCTGCGTCTCTTCTTCCTCCTCTTCTAGCCACGCTCCTCCACCACCACCACGCCGTTGTGCTGCTGCTGGATGGAGTCTTCCTCAACATCTCCCTCTCTCCTTGCTGGATCAAGGCATGGGAGACGTCACCGGGCTGTACGTGTGTTGAACGCGGAGGTGCCGTCCGTTCGGCACTTGGTCATCGGTGATTTGGATCACGACGAGTACGACTCCATCAACCCCGTTCACTTGAACGCTTCCGCTTAACGATCTACAAGGGTATGTAGATGCACTCTCCTTCCCTCGTTGCTAGTTTCTCCATAGATAGATCTTGATGACACGTAGGAAAATTTTGAATTTCTGCTACGTTCCCCAACAGATGCACTTTGACGGATCTAAAATGTTAGCCGGACAGGGGGATGGTGTTGTCTTGACATCCCCCTTAGGAGACATAGTTCGTTACTTGCTCCAAATACTGTATACATACTCTAACAATGGAGCCAAATACGAGGCCCTATTGCATGGTCTCTGGATGGCTGTCTCCATGGGCATACAACGCCTTGATGTGCGTGGGGATTCCAACCTCACAATATCCCAAATAAACAGAGACTTCGACGCAAAAGATCCTAAGATGGTGGCTTACCACAACGCCGTACTCCAAATATCAGCTTCGTTCAATGGTCTCGAGTTTCATCATATAGCTCGAGAGAGTAATCAGGCCACAGACATCCTTTCTCGCATGGGCGCTAAATGTGACCCCATCCCGCCTAACACCTTTGTGGAAAGGCTCTTCAAGCCATCTGTGTTGTGGCAGGACGAGAACGGGAGCACCGACCTGGGGCTGATCATACCCCCCGATTACAGTCCCGATATCATCGGGGCTCAGGCACCGAAATAACACCATCGGCCCACGAAATAATGGTTGTAATTGCCCCAAGGACCAAGCATTTCCTTGCCTACCTCACTAGGAATGAGCTCCTTGAGGATCAGACTGAGGCCCGTCGCATCGTTTGATGTTCGAAAGCCTACAAAGTTCATGATGGAGAACTGTACAAGAAAAGTACCACCGGGGTCCTTCAATGATGTATTTCCGAAGATGAGGGACAGCAGCTCTTGGCTGAAATACACGCTAGTCTTGGCGGCCATCATGCCGCAACCCAAGCCCTTGTAAGCAAATCCTTCCGCACAGGTTTCTTTTGGCCCACAGCCCGGGCAGATGCACAGGACCTCATGTAGCGCTGCATTGGTTGCCAGCTTTTTCGCTAACCAAAGCCATATTTCGCCCACTGCCCTACGAACAATCCCCATTACTTGGCCCTTTGCGGTCTGGGGGCTCGATATGGTCGGACCTCTTAAAGGGGTAAGCCATAAGAAGAGATACTTGTTGGTAATGGTCGCCAAGTTCACTAAGTGGATAGAAGCCAAAGCAGTTAAAACGGCTGAAGCCGTACCGGTGATAGACTTCATATCCAGCATCTCACACCGTTACGGTGTCCCGCATAGTATTATTACTAACAACGTCTCTAACTTTATAGCCAACGAGGTGATAACTTGGTGTGCCAACTTGGGAATCAAGCTTGATTACACCTCCGTATACCACCCTCAGACAAATGGTCAGGTCGAATGGGCTAACGACATGATAATGAGCGGCATCAAACCTAGACTAGTGTGATTCCTACAAGAATCAGACAACCACTGGGTCAAGGAACTCAATTCCGTACTCTAGGGACTGCAGACCACGCCCAATCGCACGACCGGGTATACACCCTTTTTCATGGTATACGGTGCAGAGGCAGTCTTGCCTTGCAACATTATTCATGACTCACCTCGAGTGCGCATGTATGAAGAGAGAGAAGCCGAGATCGATCGCCAGGATGACCTGGACGGCCTGGAGGAGGAGCGCGATGTCAGGAAGGCCCGTTCCGCATTCTATCAACAGCAGCCTCGGTGATACCAAAGCAGAGAAGTATGGGCAAAGACCAACAATGTCGGTGAACTTTTTTTACGCCTACCAGAAAAGAAAAAGGACAAGCTCAAGCCCAAATGGGAGGGTCCCTTCATTATAGATGAAGTTCTCACTGGAGGAGCCTATCGTCTTTGCAATGCTTCGGACAATCGCTTGGACCCAAACCCATGGAATGCAGCAAGGCTCTGAAGATTCCACGCCTAAGTCCGCACATATACTTTTTTTCTCGTTCTGTCTTTTCTCCTTTTTACAGTTTTCTCTTTTTTGCCTCGTTTCTATATGACTTCTAGTTCGTGTTCGGATAAACCGTACACCTAAAGGGTATACATCCTCAAATGTACTTACCCCACAATGCCTGCGGGCTTCTTTTCACAAGAAGCTTATTCTGGTTCTTATTTTTCGAGCATCAAGCTCACCATATATATGTGTCATCTAACCATATATGTCTTTTCTTCATCATCATATGCACCTTTATGACTTAAGTCTTTGCCAAGCTGGGTTGCCTAGCTCCTGTGCTTATGCCCTACGTTCCCGCTTGTTCGGCTAGGGCATAAAGAGAGCACCTCTACGATTGTTACTGGCGGGTCATCTAGACATGTACCTCAGACGGGTGAAGTCGAAAGCTAGCGTTCTTAAGGGAATGATTGGTTCATGAGTAAAAGACGAATTGCCCTCGTGGCACTACAAAACCCTAGAGTATAAATGCATACTATGACTTTTCAGTATCAAAGCTTCGGTATGCACAAAGAACCGCATACTAGCCCAGGGAAAGGAACCTTTAACGGAACTATTCTCTCTGGAAGATGTTTCATACAGTCAAATGTAATATAACATAACTCCCTAAATAAAACTTGTCTGTTCAAGCAATGATGACCGGACTACGTGGTTTTCGAACATACTTTGGTGTTTACCTATGGTATAGTATTTAGAAACTCTCCTAACCTCGGGTTTTCGAAGGTCAAAGCAGAAAGTCTACCATGACAATCGTTTTACAAATTCGGCTGGAGAAAAGTTTGTTGACAAAACTACATTGCTACTTAGACTCAAAAACTTCTTCCTCTAGACCCTCTAACAGGCTGTCTAGTTTACAATCTTGTTGGGAGAACTTGGCAGCCACCTTCACTTGGTCGTACACTAGCCTAACCGGAATTTCCTGTCCGTCGGATCCTCGAGGTCTGACGTGGGCCATATGATTGGGATCAAGTCCGGTGTACCATGTATTTACCATGGCCCAGGCTTCCCGAGCACCTTCTCGGCATGTTGATATCTTCCATAGCCCAAAATGGTGCCGAGCTCCCTTGAATAAATTCACAAGGTCCTCCATACTTCCTGGAGGAGAATCGGCTGGCCATAAAGCCTTAGCAATGATTCTCATCGCCTTCCGTGCTCGCTCATGCACCTTGCATAGCTCTTGTAGTAGGTCGCCTTGGAATCCAGACACCTCTTCTTCAGGCCTCCCAATCAACACACCTACAGACATAAAACTAGTTAGGATTCGCATCAGTGAACTATACGACAATAAGTTAAAAGGCATACTGAATATGCCACCTCTCAGCTTTTTGTTCTCCTTTAAGGCGTCTGCTAGTTGGGCTCGCACATCTTTTAGCTCATCGCCGAGCTGGGTGTTGGCGTCCTACAGCTTGTTCTTCTCGTCCCTGGTCTGTGTCAGTACACGTTGACCGGCGGCCTCTTGCCTTTGGGCATGTTCTTTGTTCGCATGCACGGCCTTCAATTTATCTTCTAGATGTGCCACCGATCCTGCCATTGTAAAATGAAACTGTGCTCATTTGAAACACATGACCGGACAGAAGGGAACATTAGCAATCGGTGCCACCTTGGACTTCTCCAGTTCGGCAGTAGCAGCAGTTAGCTGGGTTCGACACTGCTCCAGCTCCCGAGATAGCATGCTATTCTTCTCCGTGAGTACCTTATTACACATCGATCCTTAAAATCAGTTGCTTCAATTGTTTTCAAGTCTCGGGGGCTACTTGTATATGGCTATTAAATCTACATGAAATGATCTTACCCGCATATCCTTTGAAAGCTGGCAAGTGGCCCCATCAAGGCCATCCCGAGCAGTTTGGATGTATGCGTCCGCCGAACTAAAGGCATTAAATGCCTCTTCAGTAAAGGTAGGGGCGCGCATAGAGGCCCTCCAGCGCCGATGGTTCATGGCACTCTCCACCTCGGAGTTGGTGACAGATACGTTACCTGAATCATCAGAGAGAGGACATTCCGGCATGGCGCTCATTGTCGGTGTCTTGGGAATGGGGGTCCCCAAACTTGCCTGCCTGCGGCCCATGGTGTGGCTCCTCTAGCGGCCTGGTATGACCCATCTTCACCAGCAAACACTCAAGACCCTCGCAAGGGGCCAAGCCTCGCGAGGCAGATGACACAGGACCTCCTTAGGGGCAGCCTCGCTAGGCTAGCTCTCGAGGAGCAGAGAGATCAAGGTGAGGGGCACCTCGTGACGTTTCCATGACATGGGACATGACGACCAAGGCCAGGCGGGTGCCAGCGGGCGCAGAGCACCGGTTGCCTCTTTGGTGCTAAAGGAGCAGCCGCATGCGAGGAGTCCCGAAGCATCAGGCAAAGGTTTCCACATCGGTGCAACGAGACCAAGACCAACAGGATGCAAGACGGAGGTTATCACGGAGCCCACGACGGTGTCACCACCAGAGCCTTTGGCAGGCGAAGACCACCTTTTGTTAGGATAGCTTGTACTAGTGGTCCCCCTGAAAAGTTGTAACACCCACAATGCGGCTATATCTCCCACGTGTCGGGGCACGACTTAGAGGAATAGCCGCATGGTAGGCATGTCGCAAGGGGGGTAATCCTTACACATCCCATGTACTAAATAAGAAAGGGATAAAGAGTTGGCTTACAATCGCCACTTCACACAATACATAAATAGTCATACATCATCCAGAATACCATCAAGGTCCGACAATGGAACCAAAATAAAGAAAGACCACCACAAATGCTAGATCCCCAATCGTCCCAACTGCACTCCTCAACTGAAAATCCGGAAAAGGAACATAGTAACGGCCCGAATCCTTGTCGAACTCCCACTTGAGTTCGGTAGCGTCCCCTGCACTAGCATTATCGACACCTGCATCTGTTTGGAAGTAACCGTGAGTCACGAGGACTCAGCAATCTCACACCAGCGAGATCAAGACTATTTAAGCTTAAGGGTAGGAAAGGGTAGTGAGGTGGAGCTGCAGCAAGCACTAAGCATATATGGTGGCTCACTTACGCAAAAGAAAGCAACAAGAGAAGCAATGCATGGTCGATAAGCTAAAACGGATCAAGAAGTGATCCTGAAGCTACTTACTCTCAAGCATAACACAAGGCCGTGTTCACTTCCCGGACTCTGCCGAAAAGAGACCATCACGGCTACACATGCAGTTGATTCATTTTAATTAAATTAAGTGTCAAGTTCTCTACAACCGGATATTAACAAGTTCCCATCTGCCCATAACCGTGGGAAAGGCTTTCGAAAGTTCAAACCCTGCAGGGGTGTCCCAACTTAGACCATCACAATCTCTCACGGTCAACGAAGGATATTCCTTCTCCCAGGAAGACCCGATCAGACTCGGAATCCCGGTTACAAGACTTTTCAACATTGGTAAAACAAGACCAGCAAAGCCACCTGATGTGCCGACAAATCCCGATAGGAGTCGCACGTATCTCGTTCTCAGGGCACACTGGATAGCTCAAGCTATGAGCAAAACCAACCCTCAAGTTGCTCCGAGGTGGCCCCGCAGGTTGCCCGTTTCGGACCAACACTCAGAGGAGCACTGGCCCGGGGGGGGGGTTGAAATAAAGATGACCCTTGAGTCTGCAGAACCCAAGGGAAGGTATATGGTGGTAGCTAGGGAAATGGTAAAACCAAGGTTGGGCCTTGCTGGAGGAGTTTTATTCAAAGCGAACTGTCAAGGGGTTCCCATAACACCCAACCGCGTAAGGAATGCCAAATCAAAGAACATAACACTGGTATGACGGAAACTAGGGCGGCAAGAGTGGAACAAAACACCAGGCATAAGGCCGAGCCTTCCTCCCTTTACCAAGTATATAGATGCATTAAGGTAAATAAGAGATAATAATGATATTCCAACAAAATCCATGTTCCAACATGGAACAAACATCATCTTCACCTGCAACTAGCAACGCTATAAGAGGGGCTGAGCAAAGGCGGTAACATAGCCAAACAACGGTTTGCTAGGAAAGGTGGGTTAGAGGCTTGACATGGCAATATGGGAGGCATGATATAGCACGTGGTAGGTAGCATGGCATAGCAATAGAGCGAACAACTAGCAAAGCAAAGATAGAGGTGATTTCGAGGGTATGGTCATCTTGCCTGCAAAGTTCTCAGAGTTGACGAAAACTTGATCCTCGTTAGCGTACTCAACAGGTTCCTCGATCACGTACTCGTCTCCCGGCTCTACCCAAAGCAAGAACACAATCAAAGGACCAACAATCAATCACGGTGCAATGCACAAGCAACATGATGCAAAACATGGCATGATATGCAATGCATATGCGTGCTTCGGAAGGGAAAGCAAGAACAAGGCATCAACTTCGAAAACCAAGTGTTCCACTGGAAAGATGAGATGATTTTGGTCGAAATCGATATAAAGATCACCGGAAACGCACACACGGTTTGCAAATGGCAAGCAAAACAAGAATGGCACAATTCTGCGATTAACAGCACGATGCCATCTAGAATGCGACAAGAAACTAAGCTACTGCACTCCAACATAGCAACAAAGCACATGGCAGTGATGTACAAAAGTGCTTGACAAAACATGAACATTGAGCTACGGCTAAAACACACAAGATCAGGTTCAAACAAGCATGGAAAAAGTGCAAAAGATATTAGCTTCACAGACTTGGAGAAATTACTAACATACCAGAAATAACATCAGGAAGCCATGTTTAGAGCAAGAAAACAGCATGCTACGGGAACATATCATAGTAACCAAAGGCACGACATGATTCTACTAAATGCATAGAACAAAAGCCTCTTATTGATCATGAGCCAAAAAGGCACAGAAGATATGATGGCACCTATGTAAACATAGCAAGTTTTATTAGCAGTTTCAGACTTAGCAGAAATCGGAGCATGGCATAAACAGAATTATGAAGGCATATTTGCGATCTCAAATCACTCACCACAAAGCCTTGCATGACAAAACAAGCATAGCATCAGGAAGATGACATGTTCATGAAGCTAACAGTGGCAAGATCAAGTTCATATCATGCGTGGATCACTAGCAACAACCATGGCAAAATTGATTAACATGTAAACAATCCGCCAGGAACATTTTATAGCAAAAGTAGAGCAAGAATAAGACATACTAGCGCACTCCATAATTGCAAACAGGGGCATGGATGGATAGATCATAACCATATGTTCAAAACACCCTTAGTGAAGATACTCAAAACAAGCATGGATCTAACTGTAGCATCATTTTTACATGGCATCAAAATAACAACAGGCACAATCTGCCAGGAACATCCTAAGTCTTTGAGAATAACAATATCACGAAGGCTAGTTTGCATGCTTGTGGTAGTAACCACATAGATCACAAAAATACATGGCAAGCACCCCTATAAAGAAGGCATGGCATAGTTCAAAACACATGTAGAGCTCATGCCCATATGAAGCACACATCAAATGAGACAAAAATGACAAATCATCATAATCTGATAAGTAACGGCAGGAAACATTTTATAGCACTCTTGCATCAATGATTAGGGAATCAATATGAACTCAAACAAGCATCCCGCATTGGAATGAAATCAAGAGCATATCACAATGAACACTTTGATATATCATATGCATGAAATAGAGCTACGGTCACCGAGATATGGCATGATGAACACGGGCATAAAACCATCACAGAAAAGGACTTAGAGAAAAACAACCTCTCTGAAACTGGACGTAGTGGTACGGGATGGAGAGATCCGGGGGAGGAGCTGCGCCGTTTGGATCAGGGAACGGGTGGGTCTCATCCACCTTCCCCGGATCCAGCGACGAGGAGCTCCGGTGAGCTCCGGCGGCGGCGCTCCATGGCGAGGTGGCGCGAGGCGACCAAAGGAGCGGTGGAGGCGGCGGGATCCGGCGATGAAGTGGGCGTGGTCGCCGGTGGGGAGGAGCGGCGCGGTTGCGGGCGAGGAGCTCCGATCAGCGGTGGTGCTCGGCGCCCTCGGGCGCGGGAGGTGGCGGCTTGTGATGGAGGCGGCGGGGCGCGGGACGGGCGGCGGCACACACGGGCCGGGACGGCCCGTCGCAGGCTCTGCGGACCGCGGCTACTAGCGGCTGGCGGGGAGCCACGTGGCACGCGTGGATTGTGCGAGGCGGAGGCGGTGGACGTGTCCGGCGCCGACGGACGCGTCTGGTGGCGGTGGGATAGGCTAGGCTACGGTTTGGACATAGATTTGGACAGGGAGAGCACATATTTAATGGGCCACACGATCGTGATGTGTAGTTTTCGCCCACACAGTCGTGATCTAACGACGGAGGACATGAAAGTGGTTTGGATGTGTTACTGGGCCGTTTTGGAGGGGTGTTGGGCTGCAACACGCAAGAGGCCTTTGCAGTTCCCCAGTTAACCGTTGGAGCATCAAACAGACTCCAAATGGAACGAAATTGGACAGGCGGTCTACTGGTGGTGTACCAAGGCCGCTTGGCAAATCTCGGTCCATTCCGAGAACGTTTAACACCCGCTCACAAAAAGAGACGAAAGGGGTACGCCGGTGCACGTAGGAGTGTCGGATTGCAAAATGGACAAGGGGGAAAATGCTCGGATGTATGAGATGAACACGATGCAAATGCGATGCACATGATGACATGATATGAAATGCATGACATGAACAATATGCAAACCGAAGAAAAAACCCAACCATGACGGGAATCTCATAACTTAAAGCCGAAAATGGCAAGAGTCGAGTTACAAATATGGCAAGTTACATCTGGGGTGTTACAACACTCCACCACTACGAGAGGATCTCGTCCCGAGATCTAGGACTGAAAGAACTCTAGATATTCGGAACAGAGGTGGTCCTCGCGTTCCCAGGTGGCTTCTCAGTCGGAATGGTGTGACCACTTCACTTTCAGGAATTTGATAGACTTGCTGCGAGTCTTGCATTCAGTTTTTTCAAGAATAGCAAAGGATGTTCATGATAAGACAGGCCTTCTCAGAGATCAATCTCTTCGAAGTTGATGGTGCTCTCAGGAGTCTTGAAGCACTTGCGAAGCTGTGACACGTGAAACACATCATGCACATTTGCGAAGTTGGACGGAAGCTCAAGTTGATAGGAGAGATCGCCCCTTTTGCCAATGATCTTGAAAGGACCCACGTATCTAGGGGCAAGCTTCCCTTTGATATCAAAGTGACGAGTGCCTTTCATTGGAGAGACGTGGAGGTAGACATGGTCTCCGATCTCGAAAGCCAAGTCACGGTGCTTTCTATCATAGTAACTCTTCTGGCGTGATTGCGCGGCTTTGAGATTTTCATGGATGACTTTGCACATTTCGTCAGCTTCTATGATTAAGTCATTGCCAAGAAGTTGGAGTTCACCAGTCTCTGACCAATTAAGAGGAGTACGACACTTTCTTCCATAGAAAATTTTGAATGGGGCCTTGCCTGAACTCGCTTGGAAACTGTTGTTGTAGGAGAACTCGGCATATGGAAGACAATCTTCCCAGTTCATACCGAAGGAAATGACACAAGCCCTGAGCATATCTTCAAGGATTTGATTGACTCACTCGACTTGGCCACTAGTTTGAGGATGGAAGGTTGTGCTGAAGCAAATGTTGGTGCCCATGTCCTTTTGAAAGGAGTCCCAGAACATAGAAGTGAAGATGCTTCCACGAAATGAAGATATCAACTGCGGAATGCCGTGCAAGGAGACAATCCTGGAGGTATATAGCTCTGCCAGCTGAGCTGCTGTGATAGATTCTTTGATTGGAAGGAAATGGCCCACTTTAGTAAGCTTGTCGATGACAACGAAGATAGCATCATTTCCACGCTTGGACTTGGGAAATCCAGTGACGAAGTCCATCTCAATATGGTCAAACATCCATTCTGGAATAGCAAGAGGTTGGAGGAGACCAGCTGGTCGTTGGTGTTCTACTTTTACTCTTCTGCAGACATCACATTCATTCACGAATTGAGCAATTTCTCGCTTCATTCGAGTCCACCAATACGACTGCTTGGGGTCATGGTACATCTTCGTACTTCCAGGATGAATGGATAGAAGGGAATTGTGCGCCTCATTCATAATGACTTTCCTTAGATCACCTTTAGGAACCACAATTCGATCCTCAAAGAATAGAGTGTCTTTGTCATCAATCCGATAGCACTTGTACTTGGGTTAGCTCTTGGCAATCCCATTTTTCACCTTCTTCACCATGGAATCCAGGAGTTGTGCCTCACAAATTTGATCTTCCAAAGTAGGAGAGACTTGGAGGTTGGCAAGAAAGCCTTGAGGAACAACTTGGAGATTCAGTTTGCAAAAAGCTTCACAAAGGTTCGGTTGGAAGGGCTTGAGAATTAGGTTGTTGCAGTAAGCCTTCCTGCTCAAAGCATCTGCAATGACATTGGCCTCGCCTGGAGTATATTCAATACTCGGATTGTATTCTTGAATCATTTCTACACAACGAGTCTGCCTGAGGTTGAGGTTGGGTTGAGTGACGATGTACTTGAGGCTCTTATGATTAGTGAAGATGTCCACTTTCCTTCCGAACAAGAGATGTCTCCACGTTAATAATGCATGGAAAACTGCCGCCTGGTCAAGATCATGAGTGGGGTAGTTCCTTTCGTTGGTCTTCAACTGATGAGAGGTATAAGACACAACTTTCTTCTCTTGCATTAACATACCACCGAGACCTTGCGGGGAGGCATCACAGAATACTTCGAATGGTTTGGATTCATCAGGAGGAGTCAAGACAGGAGCTATGACCAGCTTCTCTTTGAGGGTGTTGAAAGCAAAGTCACATTCAGGCGTCCAGACATACTTGACATGCTTCTGGAGGAGGTTGGAAAGAGGCTTTGCAATCTTAGAGAAATTCTCAATGAATCTTCGACAATAGCTTGCAAGCCCAAGAAAACTGCGGAGTTGCTTGACATTCTAAGGAGGTTCCCAAATCAAAATTGCAGACACCTTCTCGGGATTGACAGTGATGCCCTTGGTGGAGATGATATGACCAAGGTAAAGAGCTTCGTCAAGCCAGAACTCACAGTTGGAAAACTTCGCGTAGAATTGATGCTCTCTGAGTTTGTCGAGTACCAATCTCCATTGCTTGGCATGATCCTCCTTATTCTTGGAAAAGACCAAAATATCATCGAGATACACCAGGACGAAATCATTTGTGTAAGGGTTGAAGATGAAGTTCATCATGCGAGAGAATGTTGGAAGAGCATTGACAAGGCTGAAAGACATGATAGTATATTCACAAGAACCATAGCTTGTTCTGAATGTTGTCTTGGGGATATCTTGTTCACGAATGTGAATCTGATGATAACCCATACAGAGGTCAAGCTTGGAGAATACTTGGACACCTTTAAGTTGCTCAAAAAGCTCATTGATGTTGGTAAGTGGGTACTTGTTCTTTATTTTTTTTCTTGTTCAATGGACGGTAGTCGACGCAGAGTCGTTCCGTTCCATCCTTCTTCTTGACAAAAAGAACACCGCAACCCCATGAAGATGAACTTGGTCTAATCAGACCCATACGCTCTTGTTCATCGAGTTGTTTCTTCAACTCCTTCAACTCCTCTGGTCCAAGCTTGTAAAGACGTTTGCAAACAGGTTTCATGCCAGGCTTAAGATCGATAACAAATTCAACTGGCCGCTGAGGAGGCATTCTCGAAAGCTCTTCTGGAAAGACGTCTTGATATTCACAAACGACTGGAATCTGAGAGATGGCATTCAACTCGCACTTCTCATTGAGAGAAAACAGTCGAATCGTATCATCACGAGCGGCATAGATGATCACATCCTCAGAAGAGTGTGTCAATTGAATCTGCCTGGCAGCACAATCAAGCTGAGACTTGTGCTTAGGAAGCGAGTCCACCCCGAGAATTAGATCAATATTCGAGTCACCAAGAACAATTGGAGAGGACAGAAATTTATAGTTGCCCATCTCGATTGACACATCAGGAGCTATCAAACTACAGCTCAAACGTTTACCCATGGAAATGACAGCCATGGGTTTAACCAAAAGTGAAGTATTGAAGTCATGTTTGGCAAAAAAATGGTCTTGACATGAAACAATGCGATGCAGCAGTATCAAAAAGAACTTTAGCAGGAATGGAGTTAAGTGGAAGATTACTCATGATCACATTTGAAGAATCCTCTACCTGAGCTGCGTTCATCATGTTGACCTTAGCATGCTTGGGATTATGCTTGACCACTACATTGCTGGAAGATCTCACAGGAGGAAAAGGTGGAAGGTGCCTTTGGTTGAAGCATTTGTTTGCATAGTGCCCTTTCTGCCGACACTTGTTGCAAGTAACCTCTGAGAGCAGGCGGTGATAAGGAGCACTTGACCTTGGAGTATGAGACTGAGCTTTGTTCTGATAGACTGGGTTGGACGTGTGGGAAGATCCATTGCCACCTTTGCTCTGTTGCTGGTAAGGCTGACGAAACGGAGGAGGAGGAGGGAACCAGAACTTCTGTTGCTTAGCTGCCACTTGCGAGGAAGAAGAAGATTGAACTACATCCCTGACTCTCTTCTTAGATGCCTCACGCTTGAGCTGAGCAGCTTCTTGCTTTAGTGCCATGTTGTAGAATTGATCAAACTCAGTCGGTTCAAGAAGCACGAGAGCTAATTGCAGATCTTCTCTGAGACCACCTCTGAATTGATAAATCATGCTCTTTTCATCAGGGACATCTTGTTTAGCGAAGCGAGCGAGTTTCTGAAACTGGATATTGTATTGATACACAAACATGCTACCTTGCTTGAGATTGCGGAACTCCTCACGCTTGCTCTCAGTAACACTTTGTGGAATGTGATGAGCTTTGAAGTCTCGGCGGAAATCATTCCAGGTAATCACATGACCTCCTCTGGAATCTCTGTATTGTTGATACCACTCAGCAGCTTGGTCTTTGAGTTGAAATGAAGCAAACTTGACAAAGTCCTCATGCCTGACATTGCTACACTCAAAATGTTCGCAGATATCCACGAGCCAATCGTCGGCGTCTGTGGCCTCGACACAGTTGCTGAAGGACTTTGGCTGGTTTGCGAGGAACTGGTTGAGGGTAGCAAACTGAGGCTGATTGTTGCCTTGGCCTTGATTTCCTTGGTTGCCTTGCCATTGGTTGCGCTCTTGCAAGAGTTGCAAAAGCATCTGAGTGTTGGTGTTGGTGGCTGCCATAACAGCTTGCCATGCCTCCGGAGGTCGAGGTGGTGGCGGAGGGTCCGGATTCTGACGTGTTGGAGGAGCCATCCTGAAGAGGTTGACATCCGTTAGCATCTTGAAAGACATATATTCAAGTTGAATCAATGGATCAAAATTGCAACATAAATTCTTCACAATAAACATTCGAACAAGGATGAACGAATGAATTCCAAAGTAAGTCATCACACTTCCCTAAAGTTGAGAAGCCACTTACATAAAGGTAGATGAAATAAAGCAACAAGGTACAGATATGAACAAATAAGTGGTAAGGATTACCCAATCACAAACCAAATATATGCGGGAAGAAATACTAAAGCTACATGAATTCCCACCTATAAAACTCTCGAAACTTTCTGGTTATGCAATCAGGTGTTGGGGATACAGGGGAAGCATAATATCTCACCCAAAACTAGCAATTCCTACATCTAGCTGTATCCATCCTTCAACAAGTAACCAAGAAACCTTCGGAAATCATTTACCTCAACCTTCCAAAGGCATTCGTTATACGAGTTATGGCAATAATCCCGAACTCCTGCCCCAGCACTGGGTGGCGTCGAGGTTATCTCACCAACAACTGCATAAAAGAGATTTTCGATGTCGGTGAACTCAGGTATTCCAGAACTGTAACGATGAAATTGTGACAACAACACCTCGGAGCTCAACTCCTCGGGACACTGCCACAACCCCTAAATGTCAGGAGGCACCAAGAACAATGTTCTCATCACAAAACCATCGGAACGATTCCAAGATACCCACGTGATCCTATTTTTTTTTAATTTGAGGAGAGAAGAGTCAAAACTCTACGTCAGCAGGCCTCACCAGAGCGACGAAGGGACTGAGGAGTAAAATGAATCCTACTCTCCGATATGTATAATCCTAAGACTCAAAACATTTTGTTCTAGACTCAATAATGTCAGCGATTCGATCAAGCAGGAGGCTCCTAAGTCGAGGAAGGCTCTCATTAGCAACTTGTAACACCCACAATGCGGCTATATCTCCCACGTGTCGAGGAAACAACTTAGAGGCATAGCCGCATGGTAGGCATGTCACAAGGGGGGTAATCTTTACACATCCCATGTACTAAATAAGAAAGGGATAAAGAGTCGGCTTATAATCACCACTTCACACAATACATAAATAGTCATACATCATCCAGAATACAATCAAGGTTCGACTATGGAACCAAAATAAAGAAACACCACCCCAAATGCTAGATCCCTGATCGTCCCAACTGGGCTCCTCTACTGATCATCCAGAAAAGAAACATAGTAATGGCCCGAATCTTCGTCGAACTCCCACTTGAGTTCGGTAGCATCCCCTACACTGGCATCATCGACACTTGCATCTATTTGGAAGTAACCGTGAGTCCCGAGGACTCAGCAATCTCACACCCGCGAGATCAAGACTATTTAAGCTTAAGGGTAGGAAAGGGTAGTGAGGTGGAGCTGCAGCCAGCACTAAGCATATATGGTGGCTAACTTACGTGAAAGAGAGTGAGAAGAGAAGCAACGCACGGTCGAGAAGTCATCCTGAAGGTACTTACGCTCAAGCATGACACAAGGCCGTGTTGACTTCCCGGACTCCGCCGAAAAGAGACCATCACGGCTAGACACGCGGTTGATTCATTTTAATTAAATTAAGTGTCAAGTTCTCTACAACCGGATATTAACAAATTCCCATCTGCCCATAACCACGGGCACGGCTTTCGAAAGTTCAAACCCTGCAGGGGTGTCCCAACTTAGCCCATCACAAGCTCTCACGGTCAACGAAGGATATTCCTTCTCCCAAGAAGACCTGATCAGACTCGGAATCCCGGTTACAAGACATTTCGACAATGGTAAAACAAGACCAGCAAAGCCGCCCGATGTGCCGACAAATCCCGATAGGAGTCGCACGTATCTCGTTCTCAGGGCACACCGGATAGGTCAAGCTACGGGTAAAAGCAACCCTCAAGTTTCCCCGAGGTGGCCCCGCATGTTGCCCGTTTCGGACCAACACTCAGAGGAGCACTGGCCCGGGGGGGGGTTTAACATAAAGATGACCCTTGAGTCTGCATAACCCAAGGGAAGGTATATGGTGGTAGGTAGGCAAATGGTAAAACCAAGGTTCGGCCTTCCTGGAGGAGTGTCGGTGTCAAAACCGGCGGATCTCGGGTAGGTTGTCCCGAACTATGTGTCTAGGCGGATGGTAACAGGAGACAAGGGACACGATGTTTTTACCCAGGTTCGGGCCCTCTCGATGGAGGTAAAACCCTACTCCTGCTTGATTAATATTGATGATATGGGTAGTACAAGAGTAGATCTACCATGAGATCAAGGAGGCTAAACCCTAGAAGCTAGCCTATGGTATGATTGTTGTTCATCCTACGGACTAAGACCCTCCGGTTTATATAGACACCGGAGAGGGCTAGGGTTACACAGAGTCGGTTACAATGGTAGGAGATCTACATATCCGTATCGCCAAGCTTGCCTTCCACGCCAAGGAATGTCCCTTCCGGACACGGGACGAAGTCTTCAATCATGTATCTTCATAGTCCAGGAGTCCGGCCAAAGGTATAGTCCGGCCATCCGGACACTCCCTAATCCAGGACTCCCTTAGTAGCCCCTAAACTAGGCTTCAATGATGACGAGTCCGGCGCGCAGTTTGTCTTCGGCATTGCATGGTGGGTTCCTCCTCCAAGTACTTCATAGAAGATTTTGAACACAAAGGTAGTGTCCGGCTCTGCAAAATAAGTTTGCACATATCTCCATAGAGAGAATAATATTTACACAAATCTAATATGCTGACGTATTCCGTAGCATGACATCACACCACGGCCAAGTCTTTATTCGAATCGCTTTACTGTCCCACCTTAATGCGTTTAGCGAGGCGGTTCCCTTGGCACGTCTTGTCAAAGCAGAGATCGTGTCCCCTTATTCCAGGATTCTCATCAATACGGGTGTGGGTAACCCAACCGCACCATTGATTACAACGCTTGGGAGATAAGCGAGTTTTACCAGGCTAGTGGTGTCAGGACCCCGACTCGATGCCACATAGGTCTAGCATGTAACGCCTCATATCACTTTGCGGCCTCACGCACGGTATTCCCACGGGTGTCGCCTTACCTTTGCCCGGGACCGTTTGCGCCTTTTGGCTCACGTATATGATAGTGTCGCTAGCATCCATATGATAAAGAGCCCGGGCTGACATGACTAGTCGTAAACCCAAAGTGGCACAGACTTACAGGGACAGGCATCCATGACCCAGCTTCGAACGTGTCGGTCATCAGCAAATGGGTCCGGGCTGTAGCACTGGGCTAGCAGGACTCCGGTAAACCGGGCTGTAGCGGGCTAACAGGACTCCGGTATTCATCGCGTGACATTTCCCCGAAGGGACAGACACAGGAACGAAGAAGGACACATGCCGGCCAGCCTAAGTGTTCCGGAGCAGTAGCAAGCTACCATGGCTCAGTGGAACACTAGGAGACATTTCCCGGTAAGAGAGGCTACTAAAGATAAACAACTAGATGGTCAGATCCCACACATACCAAGCATTTCAATAACATACACACAATATGCTCGATATGTGCAATACAACATGGCATCACAAAATGACTCTACGACTCAAGTAGTTTATTCAATAGGCTCCGAGGAGCGAGATATTACAAACATGGGTCTCATGACCCAACACTCAGAGCATACAAGTCAAAGCACAAGCGGGAGCTATCATGTCTGAGTACAGACAACTATAAATGAAAAAGGCTGAGAAGCCTGACTATCTATCAGATCCTGCCGAGGCACAAGATCGTAGCTGAGGTATCAAGCTAAACGTCGAAGACCACGCGGAATTACTAGTGAGACTGAAGTCTCTCTGCAAAAACATAAAATAGGCAAACGTGAGTACAAATGTACCCAGCAAGACTTACATCAGAACTAACTACATATGCATCATTATCAACAAAGGGGATGGTGGAGTTTGACTGCAGCAAGCCAGCTTTGACTCGGTGGCTATCCTGAACTACGACTGCGAGTAACTTTTGAGGTGGCGCACACGAGTCCACATATTGACCATATCAATACACCACTATGGATCCGCTCCCGTCTCCCTACGAGAACGCCATCCATAGCACTCACGCTTATCTTGCGTATTTTAGAGTATCCACTTTCACTTGTCTATGAACTGATATAAGCAACCCAGAAGTCCTTTTCCGCGGACACGGCTATTCGAATAGATGATGTTAACCCTGCAGGGGTGTACTTCTTCACACACGCTGTCACCACTTACCGCCGTTTACACGACATGTACTCGGCAACCTTCAAGCGGAAGCCCAACGTGGGTGTCGGCCACGGCCTACCTAAACACTCAAGTCTCTAGTCCAGGTTTATCGCCTATTCGGGTTCCATCCATGAGGAGATCCGGCCGGAGTTTCGCTCACAGCCCCAAACGATGTGTACAGGGTTCCGTGACACCAAACGGGCGTCCGGTTTACCCGGCCACGTGCCTACCGCATCACAGCCCACCCCTACGGTCAGCGCTGCGCACGGCCTCCAGCATACTACAAACACCAGAAACTACTTGCAACTCCTGGACAGAGGACAAGGGTGATCAAGAAGCCGAGAGGGTCCATTGGTTTCGGGCCCAATGCGTGGTAGTAGCTGAATCATGGATCACAAACACAGAACTCAGTTCCTGAGGACGGCTCCAATGAGACAACCCACCATGTACTCCTACATGGCCTCTCACCGCTACCTTTACCAAATCGTGTTCACACACTTATCTCACACACAGTAGGACATGTTCACACGCCTCTGATTCATCCCCGATGAATCAGACCTGACTCAACTCTAAGCAGTAGCAGGCATGACAAACAAACATGAATGAGTTAGACAACATGGCTCAAACAACTCCTACTCATGCTAGTGGGTTTCATCTATTTACTGTGGCAATGACAGGTCATGCAAAGGATAAAGGGGTTCAGCTACCGCAGCAAGTAACAGTTGAATCGTTGTTGTCCTAATGCAGTAAAAGAGAGCAGGAGCGAGAGAGTGGGATTTTATCGGAATGAACAAGGGGGTTTTGCTTGCCTGGCACTTCTGAAGATAGCATTGAGTCTTCATCAGTGTCAACGATCACATCATCGGTATCACGTCTATCGAGAGGGGACAAATACCGGCAACACAAAAAGGAACACAATCAATGCAATGCACAATATGATGCATGATCATGACATGGCAAAATGAATGTGTTTTGGGCTAATGCAACTATCAACAGATTAAATGAAGTTGGTTTGAATATAAAATTCAAATTCAAACTCCATATGTGATTATTCAAATGCCATTTACTTCATTTGCCCTAAACAGTAGTGATAAGTTGTTCTAACATGCATGAAAATGGTACAGATGGATTCCTTGAATTTTTCTGATAATTTTTCATATATAATTTATTTAATTTGGAGTTACGGTTAATTTTCTATGATTTATTGAAGTTTTAGGCATTTTCTGGAATTTCCTGATTTAAATTAAATCCAGAAAATGAGTTATGACATCAGCACTGCGTCATGCTTGCGTCAGCAAGTCAACAGGGTCGGTCAGGGTCAAACCTGACGTGTGGGGTCCACACGTCAGTGTCTCAGTCAACTAACTAGGTTAGTTAGCCCTAACTAACTTAGTTAGCCGGGCGGGGCCCGCATGTCAGTGGCCTACCTAATTAACTAAGTTAGTTAACACTAACTAACTTAGCACTAACTAACCAGGCGCTTGGGCCCACACGTCAGGGGGTCAAACCCCGGGTCAAACCCGCCGGAGTTGACCCGCGGCTTGTCGCCGGCGACGCCAGCAACAGCGGAGGGCGTCGGAAACGCTGCTCCGGCGACCAAAACGGCGACTGAGGGGCTCTACGCGTAGCTGGGAGTCGCCCGCATCCATTTGTGCAAGCGGCAGGGGCTGAGGTGGCCCGAGCTCACCGGAACGGGGCCCGCGGCGGCGACCGGAGCTTCAGGTTCGGGCGGGGCGAGGCCACAGAGGACGGGAGGGGTGGTTAAGGGGCTCGTCGAGCTCCTGAGGATGCTAGGAGCACGGTGCCGTGCTCGGCTTCGAGCCTTGCTGTCTGCAGTGACGGCGGCGACATCGCCGGCGGAGCCGAGCTCGCGGCTCCGGTGGGATCGGGGCTACAGGGCGCAATCGAAGGGGGAAAAAGGGAGGGGAGGCGTAGGAGCTCACAGCGGTGCCGTAGAGGAGGTCAGCGAGCTCGGGGAGGGGCTGGTGACGACGGGAGGTCGCCGGCAATCTCGGTGGCCCGAGGAGGAAGAAGACGTCGGGGACGGCGCTCCGAGGCTTCCGGCGTCACAAGGGTTGGTGGAGACGAAGAAGAAGGCGCGGCGGTTCTTCTGGAGGCATCGGCGAGGCGAGGGGTGGCTGGTGGCCACGGCGAACAGCGTCGGTGGCGACGGCTGCGCTCGGCACGAGAGGGAGAGAGAAACAGAGGAGGGGGGGGGAAGAGCTCGGGAGAGAGTGAGGAAGAAGTGAGAGGTGCAGGGGGCTGCGTGGCGTCGCGGGAGGGAACCAGGGGAGGAGGAGGCAGCCAGGCAGGGAGGAGGTGGCCGGGGCGCGTGGCCGCACGCACCGGGCGCGTGCCCGTCCTCCT
>NC_057809.1:244147024-244155016 GCF_018294505.1 Triticum aestivum
TGGGCCGGCTCGTGGCGCCAGGTAAGCTGGGCTTCTCCCTTCTGTTTTGTTTTATATTTCTGTTTTCTATTTTGTTCTGTTTTATTTTAACATCTTTTGCCATTGTTTGAATTTAAAAATAATTCAAACAATGCCAAAACTCCTCTGAATAACTTTATGTTACCTCTCTGGACTATTCCAAAAGTACATAAAACATTTCAAAGCATTTGAAAATATATTCATTATATATTATGAATATATCCCCAAATTCAAATAGATTATTGATTTAAATTCAGAGACCAAATAATTCCTTAAAAATATTCCAGAATTTTGGTTTGATATATAACTCTTGCCAAAATTCACAAAACTATTTTTAGGGCATTTTGGATTCACAGAATGCAATTTAAAGGGTGCTTGCCCTTATTTTAATTAGGGTTTTGAGGCTTCTGAATTCCTCAGTTCAAATTTCATTTGAATTTAAACATGATGCAGCAACCAAGCTAGTCCATGGCCAGGGTAAAGCTAGGGATGTGACAACTCACCCCCACTAAACAAGAATCTCGTCTCGAGATTCAAGCGTAGGGTAAGGTGAAAGGTAAACGCAACTAGTATAATCTTCACGATCCAGGTTGCACTTCAACTGAACGTTGATTTGATCACCATCATTGTCTCGACGTCTTCCTCTGAGGACTCCAACTGTCATGATAACGAGAGGGGAAGGAGACTCTAGAAGGGTCGATCTCCTCGAAGATCGAACAACTCACGGAAAGAGACATAGGACCAACTCTCGGGTTGAGACACGAGATACACATCAAGAGGGGTGGAAAGAAACGGATGACGAAGGTTCACTAGGTGGACAACAATTCCACACCGAAGAAGGTGGTAAACGATTGTCAACGTAGCGAGGAGTTGAGTCGCCATGAAACCACAACGAGACACCTTCGGAACCGTGACTCGTAGAGATATTCCCTTAAGTGGCAAAAAGAATTACTTTTGATTCAGAGATCATTGGAACTCTTTAAACCAGCCTAAGACAATTCTCGAGCGATCGTTTGGAGGGGGTTGGTAGAATGGCATACTCGGACTTGGATGATGTGGATTACCTTGTTGAAGACAACGCAATGGATGAATTTGCTTGTCACCGGAAATGGAAGAGACCCATGGTAGAATGACACATTGGCGGTGCAAGCTGGGAACAAAATGCAAATGCTGGGAATGATTCTGGTAACTGGGGAAGAAGAACCCAACAAAGAGAGTGGATTCTATGTTTGAAAGATTATAGCATTGCCGAGGAAACTGAGAGCAACCTCGGTTAGTGCCGATGATAACACGTGGCGCTTGTGCGTGCTCTCAAGAACTTGAGCATTTCCATATTCATCAAAGTTTTACCAACATCCGTGTCAAGGATCCTAGCAACAGAACTTGCTACCATGATGAATGGTGATGGAGGATGCAGATGCGAAGGAGGATAACACTTTCTCATATTTCACCTTGGCGAGGCCAAGCAAATAAAATCTGGATGATCGACTGAGAGACATTTAGCACTCCGCTTCTAATGTTCTCCTTGACGTGCTAGTGTAATACACCCACAGATATGGTTTGATATCTAGAACATCAAGTAAAAGGTCGGACTTCGGGAGCAATGGAATCCATAAGGAACAGTTACGGAGGTAAATCCTACGAATCCTTATGGGGAGGTGGCTAACTTCCTCAACCAAGATACTACAATAATAGGTCTTCCGGCTGGGTGTGTTGGCCACGACATCCACTTTACCGGTTATCGAGGGACCAATATTATAGTTCTTGGGAAATGTTCCAACCATCATATCTGCCTGAGACTCAGATCTGGTTGGTGTCAGGATATTCCAGACTCATCGAGTCTAGGAAGAAAAATGAAAGTTTGCAACACAAATCGACGAGATGACGTTGCGAGATTCTCGGGAAATGAACTACGATAGCAAGCTCCAAAACATGAGCTGGTTCTGCTGCAAACATGTGAACACGTTGTCCCAGACAAGCATGCCCACATGGTAGTCTTACAATAAAACACTACCGAGTTCTGGTTGGGAGCCATCATCGAGGATATCGAAGTTCTTTCATAAGTCCGGATTAGCTCTTATGAAGATACTCCTTCTCCTTGAACAAATCAGTTGGTGGCTTGATGTGCTAGGATACACATATAGAATGAAGATGATCAGTCTAACAGACCACAGAATTCTTCGCACGTGCATAACTGACTTGGGATGGTTCCAGAGGAGGCAAAAACATGCTCTCTCGAATTCACGACGGCAACTTACATCAAAATGCACGTGAATCAAGGAAGTCACTCCTTTCATCAAACAAGTACTTCATGAGCTAGCATGAAGAAAATGCTTTCAAAAGTTTCCAACACTAACTTAATGTTCAACAACATCATGGAGGAGATAAGGATGTTGTCAATGGGCTCAACAACAACTCATCGGAATTTCCATATCACTGGACTTCCACCATCGTGTGAACACGGTGATAGCATTGGTCAGATCCAAAAGATATAATGGTGTATGCTCGAGGAATCAACCACGAGGAAGACAACATTACGAGCATCGTTGGTTCTGACTTGATTTGACGATAGCCCACACTCAAATCAAAGGATTGATAAGACGATAGGTCCAGCAACTGATCACAGGGACCAATCGATGAAGATATCATCTTTCTTCAACACACACTACACAAGAACATCCCTTTGGAACGAACTAAGTCAGGCAAGCTTTTATCTTCCAACTCTCCAAGTCGTTGTCTAACTTAACCAACTAGCTCAGGGATATCCAACACAGATTCTTGGAGAAGGATGGTTCACAAGAAACCAACTTGATCACGAGCTCAACATAGCGGTCAGGTGACAACCTGGTAATACTTCTGAGAAGATAATCAGAAAATCACGAGCCACCGGTATGTTACTAAGCTCGAGAACAATCTTGCTTTCCAGGGCAAGACGATATGATCAATAGAGCAAGAATTTGAAATAATCCTAACTCATCGATCGAGGAGTGAACCAGGAGAATGGACTAGGTAGCACGATCAATCTTAGAATGATGATTCGATAACCAACATGCTAAGAATGAAGTTATTGTCCTTTAACTACCAAGCAACGGGGTTGCTAGGAGTATGGAGTTCACACACCACGATTCACTTGTCGGCGCTCCGGTTGCAACAACACGGAAGCGAGAAATGAAAAGGATGGCGAGAAGTGTCACTACGTCAAGAATTCACAAGGGCTGGAGCAATTCTCATGAAGATCCTGACATAAAGGGGGTGATACTCCAAGGTAGAACAGAACCAAAGCTGGGTTGGCATTTGATCTGCGGAATACAACTACTTTGACCCAATCCTAGGTATGGATGAGGTACTGGAGTTTGTTTCTCCAAGTCATTCAGGACAGAATGGCTTGACGGACCATAAGGGTAATAGGCATCGGTAAACGAATGCATGCATACTCTTGACTATCAATTGATAGACGAGGGTCAGAATGCAACTAAAGAGAGACAACTCAAAGGAACATATGATTTTCTGAGTTGTGAATGCATAGATTAGCATGTCGAACGAGTTCAACATATTTCTTCCGGACAATCCATGCGGAAAAGTAGAACTGGCAGAGTCACAATTATGAATGGAGAACCCATCGAGAGCACTCCTGTTGTGATCTTTTGATCCAACAAACTCTTGCCGTAAGTGGTTCATGGTATTTGGAAGAAGGATATACCACGGACCTCGAGAACTGCTGTAAAGGTTACTAATAACCTAAGGGAACTAGCAATTACTATCAACATGAAGTAGGTAGGGTGAATCTCGGGTTCAAAACCCAGGAGTAGAATACCTACTACTAAGTGGCATCACGGGATGCTTTCGAGAATAAAAGCCAGAATCATCACACTGGGGATCACAAAACATTGCTAGATTACTAGGTGACTCCCTAAACACCTAGGGCCATAATAATATCTCCAACATATATGTCAAGGTAACGGAGTACCTCAACTCACTGATTAGTGTGGTTAATCTGGCCCATGGGAACATTGAAACGGGAAGAAAGGATTTGCAAATGCATCAGACTATTTAGAAACCTGGAACGACTCGGACAGCATAACGGCTGTAAATGCTCAGAAAAGACTTGAGACATTCACAAAAATGGTGGCATAACCACTCAGAAGCACAATATCAAGGTTTCGAGATCAACAATTAACATATGGAGGTAGTAGGAACTGAACTCAAGCTTAACGAACAATCTTATAAGTCTACGGATTAGTAACACGTGATCCTGATGGAAAGAAGAGATAGCCTAGTTCTTAATCCCCGCAGGAAAGATAAGATGACTCAGATCAGAAGGGCATGAGGTATAAGGAGTAAAAAGAGCCTTACGTTCCATCCCACAATCAATTCCCTTATATAACTAAAGAATTTCTAAACTCAACTTCGACCAGTTTGGCTTGGTAATCCTACAGGCAGTCAAGCTCTGATACCAACGCTGTCAGGACCCCGACTCAATGCCACATCGATCTAGCATGTAACACCTCATATCACCTTGCGGCCTCACGCACGGTATTCCCACGGGTGTCGCCTTACCTTTGCCCGGGACCGTTTGCGCCTTTTGGCACACGTATATGACAGTGTCGCTAGCATCCATATGATAAGGAGCCCGGGCTGACATGGCTAGTCGTAAACCCAAAGCGGCACAGACTTACAGGGACAGGCATCCATGACCCAGCATCAAACGTGTCGGTCATCAGCGAGTGAATCCAGGCTGTAGCACTGGGCTAGCAGGACTCCGGTGAACCGGGCTGTAGCAGGCTAACAGGACTCCGGTATTCATCACGTGACATTTCCCCGAAGGGACAGACACAGGAACGAAGAAGGACACATGCCGGCCAGCCTAAGTGTTCCGGAGCAGTAGCAAGCTACCATGGCTCAGTGGAAACACTAGGAGACATTTCCCGGTAAGAGAGGCTACTAAAGATAAACAACTAGATGGTCAGATCCCACACATACCAAGCATTTCAATAACATACACACAATATGCTCGATATGTGCAATACAACATGGCATCACAAAATGACTCTACGACTCAAGTAGTTTATTCAATAGGCTCCGAGGAGCGAGATATTACAAACATGGGTCTCATGACCCAACACTCAGAGCATACAAGTCAAAGCACAAGCGGAAGCTATCATGTCTGAGTACAGACAACTATAAATGAAAAAGGCTGAGAAGCCTGACTATCTATCAGATCCTGCCGAGGGCACAAGATCGTAGCTGAGGTAACAAGCTAAACGTCGAAGTCCACGTGAAACTACTAGCGAGACCGAAGTCTCTCTGCAAAACATAAAATAGGCAAACGTGAGTACAAATGTACCCAGCAAGACTTACATCAGAACTATCTACATATGCATCATTATCAACAAAGGGATGGTGGGGTTTAACTGCAGCAAGCCAGCTTTGACTCGGTGGCTATCCTAAACTACGACTGCAATGTAACTCTTTTGAGGTGGCGCACACGAGTCCACATATTCACCATATCAATACACCACTATGGAATCGCTCCCGTCTCCCTACGAGAACGCCATCCATAGCACTCACGCTTATCTTGCGTATTTTAGAGTATCCACTTTCACTTGTCTATGAACTGATATAAGCAACCCAGAGGTCCTTTTCCGTGGACACGGCTATTCGAATAGATTAGGTTAACCCTGCAGGGGTGTACTTCTTCACACACGCTCTCACCACTTACCGCCGTTTACACGACATGTACTCGGCAACCTTCAAGCGGAAGCCCAACGTGGGTGTCGGCCACGGCCTGCCTAAACACTCAAGTCTCTAGTCCAGGTTTATCGCCTATTCGGGTTCCATCCATGAGGAGATCCGGCCGGAGTTTCGCTCACAGCCCCAAACGATGTGTACAGGGTTCCGTGACACCAAACGGGTGCCCGGTTTACCCGGCCACGTGCCTACCGCATCACAGCCCACCCCTACGGTCAGCGTTGTCCACGGCCTCCAGCATACTACAAACACCAGAAACTACTTGCAACTCCTGGACAGAGGACAAGGGTGATTAAGAAGCCGAGAGGGTCCATTGGTTTCGGGACCAATGCGTGGTAGTAGCTGAATCATGGATCACAAACACAGAACTCAGTTCCTGAGGACGGCTGCAATGAGACAACCCACCATGTACTCCTACATGGCCTCTCACCGCTACCTTTACCAAATCGTGTTCACACACTTAGCTCACACACAGTAGGACATGTTCACACGCCTCTGATTCATCCCCGATGAATCAGACCTGACTCAACTCTAAGCAGTAGCAGGCATGACAACAAACATAAATGAGTAGGCACATCAGGGCTCAAACAACTCCTACTCATGCTAGTGGGTTTCATCTATTTACTGTGGCAATGACAGGTCATGCAAAGGATAAAGGGGTTCAGCTACCGCAGCAAGTAACAGTTGAATCGTTGTTGTCCTAATGCAGTAAAAGAGAGCAGGAGCGAGAGAGTGGGATTTTATCGGAATGAACAAGGGGGTTTTGCTTGCCTGGCACTTCTGAAGATAGCATTGAGTCTTCATCAGTGTCAACGATCACATCATCGGTATCACGTCTATCGAGAGGGGACAAATACCGGCAACACAAAAAGGAACACAATCAATGCAATGCACAATATGATGCATGATCATGACATGGCAAAATGAATGTGTTTTGGGCTAATGCAACTATCAACAGATTAAATGAAGTTGGTTTGAATATAAAATTCAAATTCAAACTCCATATGTGATTATTCAAATGCCATTTACTTCATTTGCCCTAAACAGTAGTGATAAGTTGTTCTAACATGCATGAAAATGGTACAGATGGATTCCTTGAATTTTTCTGATAATTTTTCATATATAATTTATTTAATTTGGAGTTACGGTTAATTTTCTATGATTTATTGAAGTTTTAGGCATTTTCTGGAATTTCCTGATTTAAATTAAATCCAGAAAATGAGTTATGACATCAGCACTGCGTCATGCTTGCGTCAGCAAGTCAACAGGGTCGGTCAGGGTCAAACCTGACGTGTGGGGTCCACACGTCAGTGTCTCAGTCAACTAACCAGGTTAGTTAGCCCTAACTAACTTAGTTAGCCGGGCGGGGCCCGCATGTCAGTGGCCTACCTAATTAACTAAGTTAGTTAACACTAACTAACTTAGCACTAACTAACCAGGCACTTGGGCCCACACGTCAGGGGGTCAAACCCCGGGTCAAACCCGCCGGAGTTGACCCGCGGCTTGTCGCCGGCGACGCCAGCAATGGCGGAGGGCGTCGGAAACGCTGCTCCGGCGACCAAAACGGCGACTGAGGGGCTCTACGCGTAGCTGGGAGTCGCTCGCATCCATTTGTGCAAGCGGCAGGGGCTGAGGTGGCCCGAGCTCACCGGAACGGGGCCCGCGGCGGCGACCGGAGCTTCGGGTTCGGGCGGGGCGAGGCCACAGAGGACGGGAGGGGTGGTTAAGGGGCTCGTCGAGCTCCTGAGGATGCTAGGAGCACGGTGCCGTGCTCGGCTTCGAGCCTTGCTGTCTGCAGTGACGGCGGCGACATCGCCGGCGGAGCCGAGCTCGCGGCTCCGGTGGGATCGGGGCTACAGGGCACAATCGAAGGGGGAAAAAGGGAGGGGAGGCGTAGGAGCTCACAGCGGTGCCGTAGAGGAGGTCAGCGAGCTCGGGGAGGGGCTGGTGACGACGGGAGGTCACCGGCGATCTCGGTGGCCCGAGGAGGAAGAAGACGTCGGGGACGGTGCTCCGAGGCTTCCGGCGTCACAAGGGTTGGTGGAGACGAAGAAGAAGGCGCGGCGGTTCTTCTGGAGGCATCGGCGAGGCGAGGGGTGGCCGGTGGCCACGGCGAACAGCGTCGGTGGCGACGGCTGCGCTCGGCACGAGAGGGAGAGAGAAACAGAGGAGGGGGGGGAAGAGCTCGGGAGAGAGTGAGGAAGAAGTGAGAGGTGCAGGAGGCTG